>NC_134834.1:110432551-110660051 GCF_004210375.1 Tachypleus tridentatus
TATTTTACTTGATTTATCTTGCAGTTAATATTGTTGGATAGTGTGTAGTATTTTACTTGATTTATCTTGCAGTTAATATTGTTGGATAGTGTGTAGTATTTTACTTGATTTATCTTGCAGTTAATATTGTTGGATAGTGTGTAGTATTTTACTTGATTTATCTTGCAGTTAATATTGTTGGATAGTGTGTAGTATTTTACTTGATTTATCTTGCAGTTAATATTGTTGGATAGTGTGTAGTATTTTACTTGATTTATCTTGCAGTTAATATTGTTGGATAGTGTGTAGTATTTTACTTGATTTATCTTGCAGTTAATATTGTTGGATAGTGTGTAGTATTTTACTTGATTTATCTTGCAGTTAATATTGTTGGATAGTGTGTAGTATTTTACTTGATTTATCTTGCAGTTAATATTGTTGGATAGTGTGTAGTATTTTACTTGATTTATCTTGCAGTTAATATTGTTGGATAGTGTGTAGTATTTTACTTGATTTATCTTGCAGTTAATATTGTTGGATAGTGTGTAGTATTTTACTTGATTTATCTTGCAGTTAATAATGGATAGTGTGTAGTATTTTACTTGATTTATCTTGCAGTTAATATTGTTGGATAGTGTGTAGTATTTTACTTGATTTATCTTGCAGTTAATATTGTTGGATAGTGTGTAGTATTTTACTTGATTTATCTTGCAGTTAATATTGTTGGATAGTGTGTAGTATTTTACTTGATTTATCTTGCAGTTAATATTGTTGGATAGTGTGTAGTATTTTACTTGATTTATCTTGCAGTTAATATTGTTGGATAGTGTGTAGTATTTTACTTGATTTATCTTGCAGTTAATATTGTTGGATAGTGTGTAGTATTTTACTTGATTTATCTTGCAGTTAATATTGTTGGATAGTGTGTAGTATTTTACTTGATTTATCTTGCAGTTAATATTGTTGGATAGTGTGTAGTATTTTACTTGATTTATCTTGCAGTTAATATTGTTGGATAGTGTGTAGTATTTTACTTGATTTATCTTGCAGTTAATATTGTTGGATAGTGTGTAGTATTTTACTTGATTTATCTTGCAGTTAATATTGTTGGATAGTGTGTAGTATTTTACTTGATTTATCTTGCAGTTAATATTGTTGGATAGTGTGTAGTATTTTACTTGATTTATCTTGCAGTTAATATTGTTGGATAGTGTGTAGTATTTTACTTGATTTATCTTGCAGTTAATATTGTTGGATAGTGTGTAGTATTTTACTTGATTTATCTTGCAGTTAATATTGTTGGATAGTGTGTAGTATTTTACTTGATTTATCTTGCAGTTAATATTGTTGGATAGTGTGTAGTATTTTACTTGATTTATCTTGCAGTTAATATTGTTGGATAGTGTGTAGTATTTTACTTGATTTATCTTGCAGTTAATATTGTTGGATAGTGTGTAGTATTTTACTTGATTTATCTTGCAGTTAATATTGTTGGATAGTGTGTAGTATTTTACTTGATTTATCTTGCAGTTAATATTGTTGGATAGTGTGTAGTATTTTACTTGATTTATCTTGCAGTTAATATTGTTGGATAGTGTGTAGTATTTTACTTGATTTATCTTGCAGTTAATATTGATAGTGGTATTTTACTTGATTTATCTTGCAGTTAATATTGTGTGTAGTATTTTACTTGATTTATCTTGCAGTTAATATTGTTGGATAGTGTGTAGTATTTTACTTGATTTATCTTGCAGTTAATATTGTTGGATAGTGTGTAGTATTTTACTTGATTTATCTTGCAGTTAATATTGTTGGATAGTGTGTAGTATTTTACTTGATTTATCTTGCAGTTAATATTGTTGATAGTGTGTATATTTTACTTGATTTATCTTGCAGTTAATATTGTTGGATAGCGTGTAGTATTTTACTTGATTTATCTTGCAGTTAATATTGTTGGATAGTGTGTAGTATTTTACTTGATTTATCTTGCAGTTAATATTGTTGGATAGTGTGTAGTATTTTACTTGATTTATCTTGCAGTTAATATTGTTGGATAGTGTGTAGTATTTTACTTGATTTATCTTGCAGTTAATATTGTTGGATAGTGTGTAGTATTTTACTTGATTTATCTTGCAGTTAATATTGTTGGATAGTGTGTAGTATTTTACTTGATTTATCTTGCAGTTAATATTGTTGGATAGTGTGTAGTATTTTACTTGATTTATCTTGCAGTTAATATTGTTGGATAGTGTGTAGTATTTTACTTGATTTATCTTGCAGTTAATATTGTTGGATAGTGTGTAGTATTTTACTTGATTTATCTTGCAGTTAATATTGTTGGATAGTGTGTAGTATTTTACTTGATTTATCTTGCAGTTAATATTGTTGGATAGTGTGTAGTATTTTACTTGATTTATCTTGCAGTTAATATTGTTGGATAGTGTGTAGTATTTTACTTGATTTATCTTGCAGTTAATATTGTTGGATAGTGTGTAGTATTTTACTTGATTTATCTTGCAGTTAATATTGTTGGATAGTGTGTAGTATTTTACTTGATTTATCTTGCAGTTAATATTGTTGGATAGTGTGTAGTATTTTACTTGATTTATCTTGCAGTTAATATTGTTGGATAGTGTGTAGTATTTTACTTGATTTATCTTGCAGTTAATATTGTTGGATAGTGTGTAGTATTTTACTTGATTTATCTTGCAGTTAATATTGTTGGATAGTGTGTAGTATTTTACTTGATTTATCTTGCAGTTAATATTGTTGGATAGTGTGTAGTATTTTACTTGATTTATCTTGCAGTTAATATTGTTGGATAGTGTGTAGTATTTTACTTGATTTATCTTGCAGTTAATATTGTTGGATAGTGTGTAGTATTTTACTTGATTTATCTTGCAGTTAATATTGTTGGATAGTGTGTAGTATTTTACTTGATTTATCTTGCAGTTAATATTGTTGGATAGTGTGTAGTATTTTACTTGATTTATCTTGCAGTTAATATTGTTGGATAGTGTGTAGTATTTTACTTGATTTATCTTGCAGTTAATATTGTTGGATAGTGTGTAGTATTTTACTTGATTTATCTTGCAGTTAATATTGTTGGATAGTGTGTAGTATTTTACTTGATTTATCTTGCAGTTAATATTGTTGGATAGTGTGTAGTATTTTACTTGATTTATCTTGCAGTTAATATTGTTGGATAGTGTGTAGTATTTTACTTGATTTATCTTGCAGTTAATATTGTTGGATAGTGTGTAGTATTTTACTTGATTTATCTTGCAGTTAATATTGTTGGATAGTGTGTAGTATTTTACTTGATTTATCTTGCAGTTAATATTGTTGGATAGTGTGTAGTATTTTACTTGATTTATCTTGCAGTTAATATTGTTGGATAGTGTGTAGTATTTTACTTGATTTATCTTGCAGTTAATATTGTTGGATAGTGTGTAGTATTTTACTTGATTTATCTTGCAGTTAATATTGTTGGATAGTGTGTAGTATTTTACTTGATTTATCTTGCAGTTAATATTGTTGGATAGTGTGTAGTATTTTACTTGATTTATCTTGCAGTTAATATTGTTGGATAGTGTGTAGTATTTTACTTGATTTATCTTGCAGTTAATATTGTTGGATAGTGTAGTATTTTACTTGATTTATCTTGCAGTTAATATTGTTGGATAGTGTGTAGTATTTTACTTGATTTATCTTGCAGTTAATATTGTTGGATAGTGTGTAGTATTTTACTTGATTTATCTTGCAGTTAATATTGTTGGATAGTGTGTAGTATTTTACTTGATTTATCTTGCAGTTAATATTGTTGGATAGTGTGTAGTATTTTACTTGATTTATCTTGCAGTTAATATTGTTGGATAGTGTGTAGTATTTTACTTGATTTATCTTGCAGTTAATATTGTTGGATAGTGTGTAGTATTTTACTTGATTTATCTTGCAGTTAATATTGTTGGATAGTGTGTAGTATTTTACTTGATTTATCTTGCAGTTAATATTGTTGGATAGTGTGTAGTATTTTACTTGATTTATCTTGCAGTTAATATTGTTGGATAGTGTGTAGTATTTTACTTGATTTATCTTGCAGTTAATATTGTTGGATAGTGTGTAGTATTTTACTTGATTTATCTTGCAGTTAATATTGTTGGATAGTGTGTAGTATTTTACTTGATTTATCTTGCAGTTAATATTGTTGGATAGTGTGTAGTATTTTACTTGATTTATCTTGCAGTTAATATTGTTGGATAGTGTGTAGTATTTTACTTGATTTATCTTGCAGTTAATATTGTTGGATAGTGTGTAGTATTTTACTTGATTTATCTTGCAGTTAATATTGTTGGATAGTGTGTAGTATTTTACTTGATTTATCTTGCAGTTAATATTGTTGGATAGTGTGTAGTATTTTACTTGATTTATCTTGCAGTTAATATTGTTGGATAGTGTGTAGTATTTTACTTGATTTATCTTGCAGTTAATATTGTTGGATAGTGTGTAGTATTTTACTTGATTTATCTTGCAGTTAATATTGTTGGATAGTGTGTAGTATTTTACTTGATTTATCTTGCAGTTAATATTGTTGGATAGTGTGTAGTATTTTACTTGATTTATCTTGCAGTTAATATTGTTGGATAGTGTGTAGTATTTTACTTGATTTATCTTGCAGTTAATATTGTTGGATAGTGTGTAGTATTTTACTTGATTTATCTTGCAGTTAATATTGTTGGATAGTGTGTAGTATTTTACTTGATTTATCTTGCAGTTAATATTGTTGGATAGTGTGTAGTATTTTACTTGATTTATCTTGCAGTTAATATTGTTGGATAGTGTGTAGTATTTTACTTGATTTATCTTGCAGTTAATATTGTTGGATAGTGTGTAGTATTTTACTTGATTTATCTTGCAGTTAATATTGTTGGATAGTGTGTAGTATTTTACTTGATTTATCTTGCAGTTAATATTGTTGGATAGTGTGTAGTATTTTACTTGATTTATCTTGCAGTTAATATTGTTGGATAGTGTGTAGTATTTTACTTGATTTATCTTGCAGTTAATATTGTTGGATAGTGTGTAGTATTTTACTTGATTTATCTTGCAGTTAATATTGTTGGATAGTGTGTAGTATTTTACTTGATTTATCTTGCAGTTAATATTGTTGGATAGTGTGTAGTATTTTACTTGATTTATCTTGCAGTTAATATTGTTGGATAGTGTGTAGTATTTTACTTGATTTATCTTGCAGTTAATATTGTTGGATAGTGTGTAGTATTTTACTTGATTTATCTTGCAGTTAATATTGTTGGATAGTGTGTAGTATTTTACTTGATTTATCTTGCAGTTAATATTGTTGGATAGTGTGTAGTATTTTACTTGATTTATCTTGCAGTTAATATTGTTGGATAGTGTGTAGTATTTTACTTGATTTATCTTGCAGTTAATATTGTTGGATAGTGTGTAGTATTTTACTTGATTTATCTTGCAGTTAATATTGTTGGATAGTGTGTAGTATTTTACTTGATTTATCTTGCAGTTAATATTGTTGGATAGTGTGTAGTATTTTACTTGATTTATCTTGCAGTTAATATTGTTGGATAGTGTGTAGTATTTTACTTGATTTATCTTGCAGTTAATATTGTTGGATAGTGTGTAGTATTTTACTTGATTTATCTTGCAGTTAATATTGTTGGATAGTGTGTAGTATTTTACTTGATTTATCTTGCAGTTAATATTGTTGGATAGTGTGTAGTATTTTACTTGATTTATCTTGCAGTTAATATTGTTGGATAGTGTGTAGTATTTTACTTGATTTATCTTGCAGTTAATATTGTTGGATAGTGTGTAGTATTTTACTTGATTTATCTTGCAGTTAATATTGTTGGATAGTGTGTAGTATTTTACTTGATTTATCTTGCAGTTAATATTGTTGGATAGTGTGTAGTATTTTACTTGATTTATCTTGCAGTTAATATTGTTGGATAGTGTGTAGTATTTTACTTGATTTATCTTGCAGTTAATATTGTTGGATAGTGTGTAGTATTTTACTTGATTTATCTTGCAGTTAATATTGTTGGATAGTGTGTAGTATTTTACTTGATTTATCTTGCAGTTAATATTGTTGGATAGTGTGTAGTATTTTACTTGATTTATCTTGCAGTTAATATTGTTGGATAGTGTGTAGTATTTTACTTGATTTATCTTGCAGTTAATATTGTTGGATAGTGTGTAGTATTTTACTTGATTTATCTTGCAGTTAATATTGTTGGATAGTGTGTAGTATTTTACTTGATTTATCTTGCAGTTAATATTGTTGGATAGTGTGTAGTATTTTATTGATTTATCTTGCAGTTAATATTGTGATAGTGTGTAGTATTTTACTTTTTATCTTGCAGTTAATATTGTTGGATAGTGTGTAGTATTTTACTTGATTTATCTTGCAGTTAATATTGTTGGATAGTGTGTAGTATTTTACTTGATTTATCTTGCAGTTAATATTGTTGGATAGTGTGTAGTATTTTACTTGATTTATCTTGCAGTTAATATTGTTGGATAGTGTGTAGTATTTTACTTGATTTATCTTGCAGTTAATATTGTTAGTATTTTACTTGATTTATCTTGCAGTTAATATTGTGTAGTATTTTACTTGATTTATCTTGCAGTTAATATTGTTGGATAGTGTGTAGTATTTTACTTGATTTATCTTGCAGTTAATATTGTTGGATAGTGTGTAGTATTTTACTTGATTTATCTTGCAGTTAATATTGTTGGATAGTGTGTAGTATTTTACTTGATTTATCTTGCAGTTAATATTGTTGGATAGTGTGTAGTATTTTACTTGATTTATCTTGCAGTTAATATTGTTGGATAGTGTGTAGTATTTTACTTGATTTATCTTGCAGTTAATATTGTTGGATAGTGTGTAGTATTTTACTTGATTTATCTTGCAGTTAATATTGTTGGATAGTGTGTAGTATTTTACTTGATTTATCTTGCAGTTAATATTGTTGGATAGTGTGTAGTATTTTACTTGATTTATCTTGCAGTTAATATTGTTGGATAGTGTGTAGTATTTTACTTGATTTATCTTGCAGTTAATATTGTTGGATAGTGTGTAGTATTTTACTTGATTTATCTTGCAGTTAATATTGTTGGATAGTGTGTAGTATTTTACTTGATTTATCTTGCAGTTAATATTGTTGGATAGTGTGTAGTATTTTACTTGATTTATCTTGCAGTTAATATTGTTGGATAGTGTGTAGTATTTTACTTGATTTATCTTGCAGTTAATATTGTTGGATAGTGTGTAGTATTTTACTTGATTTATCTTGCAGTTAATATTGTTGGATAGTGTGTAGTATTTTACTTGATTTATCTTGCAGTTAATATTGTTGGATAGTGTGTAGTATTTTACTTGATTTATCTTGCAGTTAATATTGTTGGATAGTGTGTAGTATTTTACTTGATTTATCTTGCAGTTAATATTGTTGGATAGTGTGTAGTATTTTACTTGATTTATCTTGCAGTTAATATTGTTGGATAGTGTGTAGTATTTTACTTGATTTATCTTGCAGTTAATATTGTTGGATAGTGTGTAGTATTTTACTTGATTTATCTTGCAGTTAATATTGTTGGATAGTGTGTAGTATTTTACTTGATTTATCTTGCAGTTAATATTGTTGGATAGTGTGTAGTATTTTACTTGATTTATCTTGCAGTTAATATTGTTGGATAGTGTGTAGTATTTTACTTGATTTATCTTGCAGTTAATATTGTTGGATAGTGTGTAGTATTTTACTTGATTTATCTTGCAGTTAATATTGTTGGATAGTGTGTAGTATTTTACTTGATTTATCTTGCAGTTAATATTGTTGGATAGTGTGTAGTATTTTACTTGATTTATCTTGCAGTTAATATTAGTATTTTACTTGATTTATCTTGCAGTTAATATTGTTGGATAGTGTGTAGTATTTTACTTGATTTATCTTGCAGTTAATATTGTTGGATAGTGTGTAGTATTTTACTTGATTTATCTTGCAGTTAATATTGTTGGATAGTGTGTAGTATTTTACTTGATTTATCTTGCAGTTAATATTGTTGGATAGTGTGTAGTATTTTACTTGATTTATCTTGCAGTTAATTTTACTTGATTTATCTTGTGTAGTATTTTACTTTATTTATCTTGCAGTTAATATTGTTGGATAGTGTGTAGTATTTTACTTGATTTATCTTGCAGTTAATATTGTTGGATAGTGTGTAGTATTTTACTTGATTTATCTTGCAGTTAATATTGTTGGATAGTGTGTAGTATTTTACTTGATTTATCTTGCAGTTAATATTGTTGGATAGTGTGTAGTATTTTACTTGATTTATCTTGCAGTTAATATTGTTGGATAGTGTGTAGTATTTTACTTGATTTATCTTGCAGTTAATATTGTTGGATAGTGTGTAGTATTTTACTTGATTTATCTTGCAGTTAATATTGTTGGATAGTGTGTAGTATTTTACTTGATTTTGCAGTTAATATTGTTGGATAGTGTGTAGTATTTTACTTGATTTATCTTGCAGTTAATATTGTTGGATAGTGTGTAGTATTTTACTTGATTTATCTTGCAGTTAATATTGTTGGATAGTGTGTAGTATTTTACTTGATTTATCTTGCAGTTAATATTGTTGGATAGTGTGTAGTATTTTACTTGATTTATCTTGCAGTTAATATTGTTGGATAGTGTGTAGTATTTTACTTGATTTATCTTGCAGTTAATATTGTTGGATAGTGTGTAGTATTTTACTTGATTTATCTTGCAGTTAATATTGTTGGATAGTGTGTAGTATTTTACTTGATTTATCTTGCAGTTAATATTGTTGGATAGTGTGTAGTATTTTACTTGATTTATCTTGCAGTTAATATTGTTGGATAGTGTGTAGTATTTTACTTGATTTATCTTGCAGTTAATATTGTTGGATAGTGTGTAGTATTTTACTTGATTTATCTTGCAGTTAATATTGTTGGATAGTGTGTAGTATTTTACTTGATTTATCTTGCAGTTAATATTGTTGGATAGTGTGTAGTATTTTACTTGATTTATCTTGCAGTTAATATTGTTGGATAGTGTGTAGTATTTTACTTGATTTATCTTGCAGTTAATATTGTTGGATAGTGTGTAGTATTTTACTTGATTTATCTTGCAGTTAATATTGTTGGATAGTGTGTAGTATTTTACTTGATTTATCTTGCAGTTAATATTGTTGGATAGTGTGTAGTATTTTACTTGATTTATCTTGCAGTTAATATTGTTGGATAGTGTGTAGTATTTTACTTGATTTATCTTGCAGTTAATATTGTTGGATAGTGTGTAGTATTTTACTTGATTTATCTTGCAGTTAATATTGTTGGATAGTGTGTAGTATTTTACTTGATTTATCTTGCAGTTAATATTGTTGGATAGTGTGTAGTATTTTACTTGATTTATCTTGCAGTTAATATTGTTGGATAGTGTGTAGTATTTTACTTGATTTATCTTGCAGTTAATATTGTTGGATAGTGTGTAGTATTTTACTTGATTTATCTTGCAGTTAATATTGTTGGATAGTGTGTAGTATTTTACTTGATTTATCTTGCAGTTAATATTGTTGGATAGTGTGTAGTATTTTACTTGATTTATCTTGCAGTTAATATTGTTGGATAGTGTGTAGTATTTTACTTGATTTATCTTGCAGTTAATATTGTTGGATAGTGTGTAGTATTTTACTTGATTTATCTTGCAGTTAATATTGTTGGATAGTGTGTAGTATTTTACTTGATTTATCTTGCAGTTAATATTGTTGGATAGTGTGTAGTATTTTACTTGATTTATCTTGCAGTTAATATTGTTGGATAGTGTGTAGTATTTTACTTGATTTATCTTGCAGTTAATATTGTTGGATAGTGTGTAGTATTTTACTTGATTTATCTTGCAGTTAATATTGTTGGATAGTGTGTAGTATTTTACTTGATTTATCTTGCAGTTAATATTGTTGGATAGTGTGTAGTATTTTACTTGATTTATCTTGCAGTTAATATTGTTGGATAGTGTGTAGTATTTTACTTGATTTATCTTGCAGTTAATATTGTTGGATAGTGTGTAGTATTTTACTTGATTTATCTTGCAGTTAATATTGTTGGATAGTGTGTAGTATTTTACTTGATTTATCTTGCAGTTAATATTGTTGGATAGTGTGTAGTATTTTACTTGATTTATCTTGCAGTTAATATTGTTGGATAGTGTGTAGTATTTTACTTGATTTATCTTGCAGTTAATATTGTTGGATAGTGTGTAGTATTTTACTTGATTTATCTTGCAGTTAATATTGTTGGATAGTGTGTAGTATTTTACTTGATTTATCTTGCAGTTAATATTGTTGGATAGTGTGTAGTATTTTACTTGATTTATCTTGCAGTTAATATTGTTGGATAGTGTGTAGTATTTTACTTGATTTATCTTGCAGTTAATATTGTTGGATAGTGTGTAGTATTTTACTTGATTTATCTTGCAGTTAATATTGTTGGATAGTGTGTAGTATTTTACTTGATTTATCTTGCAGTTAATATTGTTGGATAGTGTGTAGTATTTTACTTGATTTATCTTGCAGTTAATATTGTTGGATAGTGTGTAGTATTTTACTTGATTTATCTTGCAGTTAATATTGTTGGATAGTGTGTAGTATTTTACTTGATTTATCTTGCAGTTAATATTGTTGGATAGTGTGTAGTATTTTACTTGATTTATCTTGCAGTTAATATTGTTGGATAGTGTGTAGTATTTTACTTGATTTATCTTGCAGTTAATATTGTTGGATAGTGTGTAGTATTTTACTTGATTTATCTTGCAGTTAATATTGTTGGATAGTGTGTAGTATTTTACTTGATTTATCTTGCAGTTAATATTGTTGGATAGTGTGTAGTATTTTACTTGATTTATCTTGCAGTTAATATTGTTGGATAGTGTGTAGTATTTTACTTGATTTATCTTGCAGTTAATATTGTTGGATAGTGTGTAGTATTTTACTTGATTTATCTTGCAGTTAATATTGTTGGATAGTGTGTAGTATTTTACTTGATTTATCTTGCAGTTAATATTGTTGGATAGTGTGTAGTATTTTACTTGATTTATCTTGCAGTTAATATTGTTGGATAGTGTGTAGTATTTTACTTGATTTATCTTGCAGTTAATATTGTTGGATAGTGTGTAGTATTTTACTTGATTTATCTTGCAGTTAATATTGTTGGATAGTGTGTAGTATTTTACTTGATTTATCTTGCAGTTAATATTGTTGGATAGTGTGTAGTATTTTACTTGATTTATCTTGCAGTTAATATTGTTGGATAGTGTGTAGTATTTTACTTGATTTATCTTGCAGTTAATATTGTTGGATAGTGTGTAGTATTTTACTTGATTTATCTTGCAGTTAATATTGTTGGATAGTGTGTAGTATTTTACTTGATTTATCTTGCAGTTAATATTGTTGGATAGTGTGTAGTATTTTACTTGATTTATCTTGCAGTTAATATTGTTGGATAGTGTGTAGTATTTTACTTGATTTATCTTGCAGTTAATATTGTTGGATAGTGTGTAGTATTTTACTTGATTTATCTTGCAGTTAATATTGTTGGATAGTGTGTAGTATTTTACTTGATTTATCTTGCAGTTAATATTGTTGGATAGTGTGTAGTATTTTACTTGATTTATCTTGCAGTTAATATTGTTGGATAGTGTGTAGTATTTTACTTGATTTATCTTGCAGTTAATATTGTTGGATAGTGTGTAGTATTTTACTTGATTTATCTTGCAGTTAATATTGTTGGATAGTGTGTAGTATTTTACTTGATTTATCTTGCAGTTAATATTGTTGGATAGTGTGTAGTATTTTACTTGATTTATCTTGCAGTTAATATTGTTGGATAGTGTGTAGTATTTTACTTGATTTATCTTGCAGTTAATATTGTTGGATAGTGTGTAGTATTTTACTTGATTTATCTTGCAGTTAATATTGTTGGATAGTGTGTAGTATTTTACTTGATTTATCTTGCAGTTAATATTGTTGGATAGTGTGTAGTATTTTACTTGATTTATCTTGCAGTTAATATTGTTGGATAGTGTGTAGTATTTTACTTGATTTATCTTGCAGTTAATATTGTTGGATAGTGTGTAGTATTTTACTTGATTTATCTTGCAGTTAATATTGTTGGATAGTGTGTAGTATTTTACTTGATTTATCTTGCAGTTAATATTGTTGGATAGTGTGTAGTATTTTACTTGATTTATCTTGCAGTTAATATTGTTGGATAGTGTGTAGTATTTTACTTGATTTATCTTGCAGTTAATATTGTTGGATAGTGTGTAGTATTTTACTTGATTTATCTTGCAGTTAATATTGTTGGATAGTGTGTAGTATTTTACTTGATTTATCTTGCAGTTAATATTGTTGGATAGTGTGTAGTATTTTACTTGATTTATCTTGCAGTTAATATTGTTGGATAGTGTGTAGTATTTTACTTGATTTATCTTGCAGTTAATATTGTTGGATAGTGTGTAGTATTTTACTTGATTTATCTTGCAGTTAATATTGTTGGATAGTGTGTAGTATTTTACTTGATTTATCTTGCAGTTAATATTGTTGGATAGTGTGTAGTATTTTACTTGATTTATCTTGCAGTTAATATTGTTGGATAGTGTGTAGTATTTTACTTGATTTATCTTGCAGTTAATATTGTTGGATAGTGTGTAGTATTTTACTTGATTTATCTTGCAGTTAATATTGTTGGATAGTGTGTAGTATTTTACTTGATTTATCTTGCAGTTAATATTGTTGGATAGTGTGTAGTATTTTACTTGATTTATCTTGCAGTTAATATTGTTGGATAGTGTGTAGTATTTTACTTGATTTATCTTGCAGTTAATATTGTTGGATAGTGTGTAGTATTTTACTTGATTTATCTTGCAGTTAATATTGTTGGATAGTGTGTAGTATTTTACTTGATTTATCTTGCAGTTAATATTGTTGGATAGTGTGTAGTATTTTACTTGATTTATCTTGCAGTTAATATTGTTGGATAGTGTGTAGTATTTTACTTGATTTATCTTGCAGTTAATATTGTTGGATAGTGTGTAGTATTTTACTTGATTTATCTTGCAGTTAATATTGTTGGATAGTGTGTAGTATTTTACTTGATTTATCTTGCAGTTAATATTGTTGGATAGTGTGTAGTATTTTACTTGATTTATCTTGCAGTTAATATTGTTGGATAGTGTGTAGTATTTTACTTGATTTATCTTGCAGTTAATATTGTTGGATAGTGTGTAGTATTTTACTTGATTTATCTTGCAGTTAATATTGTTGGATAGTGTGTAGTATTTTACTTGATTTATCTTGCAGTTAATATTGTTGGATAGTGTGTAGTATTTTACTTGATTTATCTTGCAGTTAATATTGTTGGATAGTGTGTAGTATTTTACTTGATTTATCTTGCAGTTAATATTGTTGGATAGTGTGTAGTATTTTACTTGATTTATCTTGCAGTTAATATTGTTGGATAGTGTGTAGTATTTTACTTGATTTATCTTGCAGTTAATATTGTTGGATAGTGTGTAGTATTTTACTTGATTTATCTTGCAGTTAATATTGTTGGATAGTGTGTAGTATTTTACTTGATTTATCTTGCAGTTAATATTGTTGGATAGTGTGTAGTATTTTACTTGATTTATCTTGCAGTTAATATTGTTGGATAGTGTGTAGTATTTTACTTGATTTATCTTGCAGTTAATATTGTTGGATAGTGTGTAGTATTTTACTTGATTTATCTTGCAGTTAATATTGTTGGATAGTGTGTAGTATTTTACTTGATTTATCTTGCAGTTAATATTGTTGGATAGTGTGTAGTATTTTACTTGATTTATCTTGCAGTTAATATTGTTGGATAGTGTGTAGTATTTTACTTGATTTATCTTGCAGTTAATATTGTTGGATAGTGTGTAGTATTTTACTTGATTTATCTTGCAGTTAATATTGTTGGATAGTGTGTAGTATTTTACTTGATTTATCTTGCAGTTAATATTGTTGGATAGTGTGTAGTATTTTACTTGATTTATCTTGCAGTTAATATTGTTGGATAGTGTGTAGTATTTTACTTGATTTATCTTGCAGTTAATATTGTTGGATAGTGTG
Source organism: Tachypleus tridentatus (assembly GCF_004210375.1). Taxonomy (NCBI): domain Eukaryota; kingdom Metazoa; phylum Arthropoda; class Merostomata; order Xiphosura; family Limulidae; genus Tachypleus; species Tachypleus tridentatus. The sequence continues at coordinate 110,446,742 of NC_134834.1, forward strand.
TAGTATTTTACTTGCAGTTAATATCTTGATAGTGTGTTATTTTATGATTTATCTTGGATAATGTGTAGTAGTGTGTAGTATTTTACTTGATTTATCTTGCAGTTAATATTGTTGGATAGTGTGTAGTATTTTACTTGATTTATCTTGCAGTTAATATTGTTGGATAGTGTGTAGTATTTTACTTGATTTATCTTGCAGTTAATATTGTTGGATAGTGTGTAGTATTTTACTTGATTTATCTTGCAGTTAATATTGTTGGATAGTGTGTAGTATTTTACTTGATTTATCTTGCAGTTAATATTGTTGGATAGTGTGTAGTATTTTACTTGATTTATCTTGCAGTTAATATTGTTGGATAGTGTGTAGTATTTTACTTGATTTATCTTGCAGTTAATATTGTTGGATAGTGTGTAGTATTTTACTTGATTTATCTTGCAGTTAATATTGTTGGATAGTGTGTAGTATTTTACTTGTATTTTACTTGATTTATCTTGCAGTTAATATTGTTGGATAGTGTGTAGTATTTTACTTGATTTATCTTGCAGTTAATATTGTTGGATAGTGTGTAGTATTTTACTTGATTTATCTTGCAGTTAATATTGTTGGATAGTGTGTAGTATTTTACTTGATTTATCTTGCAGTTAATATTGTTGGATAGTGTGTAGTATTTTACTTGATTTATCTTGCAGTTAATATTGTTGGATAGTGTGTAGTATTTTACTTGATTTATCTTGCAGTTAATATTGTTGGATAGTGTGTAGTATTTTACTTGATTTATCTTGCAGTTAATATTGTTGGATAGTGTGTAGTGTGTAGTATTTTACTTGATTTATCTTGCAGTTAATATTGTTGGATAGTGTGTAGTATTTTACTTGATTTATCTTGCAGTTAATATTGTTGGATAGTGTGTAGTATTTTACTTGATTTATCTTGCAGTTAATATTGTTGGATAGTGTGTAGTATTTTACTTGATTTATCTTGCAGTTAATATTGTTGGATAGTGTGTAGTATTTTACTTGATTTATCTTGCAGTTAATATTGTTGGATAGTGTGTAGTATTTTACTTGATTTATCTTGCAGTTAATATTGTTGGATAGTGTGTAGTATTTTACTTGATTTATCTTGCAGTTAATATTGTTGGATAGTGTGTAGTATTTTACTTGATTTATCTTGCAGTTAATATTGTTGGATAGTGTGTAGTATTTTACTTGATTTATCTTGCAGTTAATATTGTTGGATAGTGTGTAGTATTTTACTTGATTTATCTTGCAGTTAATATTGTTGGATAGTGTGTAGTATTTTACTTGATTTATCTTGCAGTTAATATTGTTGGATAGTGTGTAGTATTTTACTTGATTTATCTTGCAGTTAATATTGTTGGATAGTGTGTAGTATTTTACTTGATTTATGCTTGCAGTTAGTATACTTGATTTATTGTTAATATTGTGTAGTGTGTAGTATTTTACTTGATTTATCTTGCAGTTAATATTGTTGGATAGTGTGTAGTATTTTACTTGATTTATCTTGCAGTTAATATTGTTGGATAGTGTGTAGTATTTTACTTGATTTATCTTGCAGTTAATATTGTTGGATAGTGTGTAGTATTTTACTTGATTTATCTTGCAGTTAATATTGTTGGATAGTGTGTAGTATTTTACTTGATTTATCTTGCAGTTAATATTGTTGGATAGTGTGTAGTATTTTACTTGATTTATCTTGTAGTTAATATTGATGGATAGTGTGTAGTATTTTACTTGATTTATCTTGCAGTTAATATTGTTGGATAGTGTGTAGTATTTTACTTGATTTATCTTGCAGTTAATATTGTTGGATAGTGTGTAGTATTTTACTTGATTTATCTTGCAGTTAATATTGTTGGATAGTGTGTAGTATTTTACTTGATTTATCTTGCAGTTAATATTGTTGGATAGTGTGTAGTATTTTACTTGATTTATCTTGCAGTTAATATTGTTGGATAGTGTGTAGTATTTTACTTGATTTATCTTGCAGTTAATATTGTTGGATAGTGTGTAGTATTTTACTTGATTTATCTTGCAGTTAATATTGTTGGATAGTGTGTAGTATTTTACTTGATTTATCTTGCAGTTAATATTGTTGGATAGTGTGTAGTATTTTACTTGATTTATCTTGCAGTTAATATTGTTGGATAGTGTGTAGTATTTTACTTGATTTATCTTGCAGTTAATATTGTTGGATAGTGTGTAGTATTTTACTTGATTTATCTTGCAGTTAATATTGTTGGATAGTGTGTAGTATTTTACTTGATTTATCTTGCAGTTAATATTGTTGGATAGTGTGTAGTATTTTACTTGATTTATCTTGCAGTTAATATTGTTGGATAGTGTGTAGTATTTTACTTGATTTATCTTGCAGTTAATATTGTTGGATAGTGTGTAGTATTTTACTTGATTTATCTTGCAGTTAATATTGTTGGATAGTGTGTAGTATTTTACTTGATTTATCTTGCAGTTAATATTGTTGGATAGTGTGTAGTATTTTACTTGATTTATCTTGCAGTTAATATTGTTGGATAGTGTGTAGTATTTTACTTGATTTATCTTGCAGTTAATATTGTTGGATAGTGTGTAGTATTTTACTTGATTTATCTTGCAGTTAATATTGTTGGATAGTGTGTAGTATTTTACTTGATTTATCTTGCAGTTAAAATTGTTGGATAGTGTGTAGTATTTTACTTGATTTATCTTGCAGTTAATATTGTTGGATAGTGTGTAGTATTTTACTTGATTTATCTTGCAGTTAATATATTGTGTGTAGTATTTTACTTGATTTATCTTGCAGTTAATATTGTTGGATAGTGTGTAGTATTTTACTTGATTTATCTTGCAGTTAATATTGTTGGATAGTGTGTAGTATTTTACTTGATTTATCTTGCAGTTAATATTGTTGGATAGTGTGTAGTATTTTACTTGATTTATCTTGCAGTTAATATTGTTGGATAGTGTGTAGTATTTTACTTGATTTATCTTGCAGTTAATATTGTTGGATAGTGTGTAGTATTTTACTTGATTTATCTTGCAGTTAATATTGTTGGATAGTGTGTAGTATTTTACTTGATTTATCTTGCAGTTAATATTGTTGGATAGTGTGTAGTATTTTACTTGATTTATCTTGCAGTTAATATTGTTGGATAGTGTGTAGTATTTTACTTGATTTATCTTGCAGTTAATATTGTTGGATAGTGTGTAGTATTTTACTTGATTTATCTTGCAGTTAATATTGTTGGATAGTGTGTAGTATTTTACTTGATTTATCTTGCAGTTAATATTGTTGGATAGTGTGTAGTATTTTACTTGATTTATCTTGCAGTTAATATTGTTGGATAGTGTGTAGTATTTTACTTGATTTATCTTGCAGTTAATATTGTTGGATAGTGTGTAGTATTTTACTTGATTTATCTTGCAGTTAATATTGTTGGATAGTGTGTAGTATTTTACTTGATTTATCTTGCAGTTAATATTGTTGGATAGTGTGTAGTATTTTACTTGATTTATCTTGCAGTTAATATTGTTGGATAGTGTGTAGTATTTTACTTGATTTATCTTGCAGTTAATATTGTTGGATAGTGTGTAGTATTTTACTTGATTTATCTTGCAGTTAATATTGTTGGATAGTGTGTAGTATTTTACTTGATTTATCTTGCAGTTAATATTGTTGGATAGTGTGTAGTATTTTACTTGATTTATCTTGCAGTTAATATTGTTGGATAGTGTGTAGTATTTTACTTGATTTATCTTGCAGTTAATATTGTTGGATAGTGTGTAGTATTTTACTTGATTTATCTTGCAGTTAATATTGTTGGATAGTGTGTAGTATTTTACTTGATTTATCTTGCAGTTAATATTGTTGGATAGTGTGTAGTATTTTACTTGATTTATCTTGCAGTTAATATTGTTGGATAGTGTGTAGTATTTTACTTGATTTATCTTGCAGTTAATATTGTTGGATAGTGTGTAGTATTTTACTTGATTTATCTTGCAGTTAATATTGGATAGTGTGTAGTATTTTACTTGTGTGTAGTATTTTACTTGATTTATCTTGCAGTTAATATTGTTGGATAGTGTGTAGTATTTTACTTGATTTATCTTGCAGTTAATATTGTTGGATAGTGTGTAGTATTTTACTTGATTTATCTTGCAGTTAATATTGTTGGATAGTGTGTAGTATTTTACTTGATTTATCTTGCAGTTAATATTGTTGGATAGTGTGTAGTATTTTACTTGATTTATCTTGCAGTTAATATTGTTGGATAGTGTGTAGTATTTTACTTGATTTATCTTGCAGTTAATATTGTTGGATAGTGTGTAGTATTTTACTTGATTTATCTTGCAGTTAATATTGTTGGATAGTGTGTAGTATTTTACTTGATTTATCTTGCAGTTAATATTGTTGGATAGTGTGTAGTATTTTACTTGATTTATCTTGCAGTTAATATTGTTGGATAGTGTGTAGTATTTTACTTGATTTATCTTGCAGTTAATATTGTTGGATAGTGTGTAGTATTTTACTTGATTTATCTTGCAGTTAATATTGTTGGATAGTGTGTAGTATTTTACTTGATTTATCTTGCAGTTAATATTGTTGGATAGTGTGTAGTATTTTACTTGATTTATCTTGCAGTTAATATTGTTGGATAGTGTGTAGTATTTTACTTGATTTATCTTGCAGTTAATATTGTTGGATAGTGTGTAGTATTTTACTTGATTTATCTTGCAGTTAATATTGTTGGATAGTGTGTAGTATTTTACTTGATTTATCTTGCAGTTAATATTGTTGGATAGTGTGTAGTATTTTACTTGATTTATCTTGCAGTTAATATTGTTGGATAGTGTGTAGTATTTTACTTGATTTATCTTGCAGTTAATATTGTTGGATAGTGTGTAGTATTTTACTTGATTTATCTTGCAGTTAATATTGTTGGATAGTGTGTAGTATTTTACTTGATTTATCTTGCAGTTAATATTGTTGGATAGTGTGTAGTATTTTACTTGATTTATCTTGCAGTTAATATTGTTGGATAGTGTGTAGTATTTTACTTGATTTATCTTGCAGTTAATATTGTTGGATAGTGTGTAGTATTTTACTTGATTTATCTTGCAGTTAATATTGTTGGATAGTGTGTAGTATTTTACTTGATTTATCTTGCAGTTAATATTGTTGGATAGTGTGTAGTATTTTACTTGATTTATCTTGCAGTTAATATTGTTGGATAGTGTGTAGTATTTTACTTGATTTATCTTGCAGTTAATATTGTTGGATAGTGTGTAGTATTTTACTTGATTTATCTTGCAGTTAATATTGTTGGATAGTGTGTAGTATTTTACTTGATTTATCTTGCAGTTAATATTGTTGGATAGTGTGTAGTATTTTACTTGATTTATCTTGCAGTTAATATTGTTGGATAGTGTGTAGTATTTTACTTGATTTATCTTGCAGTTAATATTGTTGGATAGTGTGTAGTATTTTACTTGATTTATCTTGCAGTTAATATTGTTGGATAGTGTGTAGTATTTTACTTGATTTATCTTGCAGTTAATATTGTTGGATAGTGTGTAGTATTTTACTTGATTTATCTTGCAGTTAATATTGTTGGATAGTGTGTAGTATTTTACTTGATTTATCTTGCAGTTAATATTGTTGGATAGTGTGTAGTATTTTACTTGATTTATCTTGCAGTTAATATTGTTGGATAGTGTGTAGTATTTTACTTGATTTATCTTGCAGTTAATATTGTTGGATAGTGTGTAGTATTTTACTTGATTTATCTTGCAGTTAATATTGTTGGATAGTGTGTAGTATTTTACTTGATTTATCTTGCAGTTAATATTGTTGGATAGTGTGTAGTATTTTACTTGATTTATCTTGCAGTTAATATTGTTGGATAGTGTGTAGTATTTTACTTGATTTATCTTGCAGTTAATATTGTTGGATAGTGTGTTATTTTATCTTAGTTTATGTTGATAGTGTGTAGTTGCAGTTAATATTGTTTAGTGTGTTGTATTTTACTTGATTTATCTTGCAGTTAATATTGTTGGATAGTGTGTAGTATTTTACTTGATTTATCTTGCAGTTAATATTGTTGGATAGTGTGTAGTATTTTACTTGATTTATCTTGCAGTTAATATTGTTGGATAGTGTGTAGTATTTTACTTGATTTATCTTGCAGTTAATATTGTTGGATAGTGTGTAGTATTTTACTTGATTTATCTTGCAGTTAATATTGTTGGATAGTGTGTAGTATTTTACTTGATTTATCTTGCAGTTAATATTGTTGGATAGTGTGTAGTATTTTACTTGATTTATCTTGCAGTTAATATTGTTGGATAGTGTGTAGTATTTTACTTGATTTATCTTGCAGTTAATATTGTTGGATAGTGTGTAGTATTTTACTTGATTTATCTTGCAGTTAATATTGTTGGATAGTGTGTAGTATTTTACTTGATTTATCTTGCAGTTAATATTGTTGGATAGTGTGTAGTATTTTACTTGATTTATCTTGCAGTTAATATTGTTGGATAGTGTGTAGTATTTTTACTTGCAGTTTATCTTGCAGTGTAATATTGTTTTATCTTGGATGTTGGATGTGTAGTATTTTACTTGATTTATCTTGCAGTTAATATTGTTGGATAGTGTGTAGTATTTTACTTGATTTATCTTGCAGTTAATATTGTTGGATAGTGTGTAGTATTTTACTTGATTTATCTTGCAGTTAATATTGTTGGATAGTGTGTAGTATTTTACTTGATTTATCTTGCAGTTAATATTGTTGGATAGTGTGTAGTATTTTACTTGATTTATCTTGCAGTTAATATTGTTGGATATTGTTGGTGTGTGTAGTATTTTACTTGATTTATCTTGCAGTTAATATTGTTGGATAGTGTGTAGTATTTTACTTGATTTATCTTGCAGTTAATATTGTTGGATAGTGTGTAGTATTTTACTTGATTTATCTTGCAGTTAATATTGTTGGATAGTGTGTAGTATTTTACTTGATTTATCTTGCAGTTAATATTGTTGGATAGTGTGTAGTATTTTACTTGATTTATCTTGCAGTTAATATTGTTGGATAGTGTGTAGTATTTTACTTGATTTATCTTGCAGTTAATATTGTTGGATAGTGTGTAGTATTTTACTTGATTTATCTTGCAGTTAATATTGTTGGATAGTGTGTAGTATTTTACTTGATTTATCTTGCAGTTAATATTGTTGGATAGTGTGTAGTATTTTACTTGATTTATCTTGCAGTTAATATTGTTGGATAGTGTGTAGTATTTTACTTGTTTTATCTTGCAGTTAATATTGTTGGATAGTGTGTAGTATTTTACTTGATTTATCTTGCAGTTAATATTGTTGGATAGTGTGTAGTATTTTACTTGATTTATCTTGCAGTTAATATTGTTGGATAGTGTGTAGTATTTTACTTGATTTATCTTGCAGTTAATATTGTTGGATAGTGTGTAGTATTTTACTTGATTTATCTTGCAGTTAATATTGTTGGATAGTGTGTAGTATTTTACTTGATTTATCTTGCAGTTAATATTGTTGGATAGTGTGTAGTATTTTACTTGATTTATCTTGCAGTTAATATTGTTGGATAGTGTGTAGTATTTTACTTGATTTATCTTGCAGTTAATATTGTTGGATAGTGTGTAGTATTTTACTTGATTTATCTTGCAGTTAATATTGTTGGATAGTGTGTAGTATTTTACTTGATTTATCTTGCAGTTAATATTGTTGGATAGTGTGTAGTATTTTACTTGATTTATCTTGCAGTTAATATTGTTGGATAGTGTGTAGTATTTTACTTGATTTATCTTGCAGTTAATATTGTTGGATAGTGTGTAGTATTTTACTTGATTTATCTTGCAGTTAATATTGTTGGATAGTGTGTAGTATTTTACTTGATTTATCTTGCAGTTAATATTGTTGGATAGTGTGTAGTATTTTACTTGATTTATCTTGCAGTTAATATTGTTGGATAGTGTGTAGTATTTTACTTGATTTATCTTGCAGTTAATATTGTTGGATAGTGTGTAGTATTTTACTTGATTTATCTTGCAGTTAATATTGTTGGATAGTGTGTAGTATTTTACTTGATTTATCTTGCAGTTAATATTGTTGGATAGTGTGTAGTATTTTACTTGATTTATCTTGCAGTTAATATTGTTGGATAGTGTGTAGTATTTTACTTGATTTATCTTGCAGTTAATATTGTTGGATAGTGTGTAGTATTTTACTTGATTTATCTTGCAGTTAATATTGTTGGATAGTGTGTAGTATTTTACTTGATTTATCTTGCAGTTAATATTGTTGGATAGTGTGTAGTATTTTACTTGATTTATCTTGCAGTTAATATTGTTGGATAGTGTGTAGTATTTTACTTGATTTATCTTGCAGTTAATATTGTTGGATAGTGTGTAGTATTTTACTTGATTTATCTTGCAGTTAATATTGTTGGATAGTGTGTAGTATTTTACTTGATTTATCTTGCAGTTAATATTGTTGGATAGTGTGTAGTATTTTACTTGATTTATCTTGCAGTTAATATTGTTGGATAGTGTGTAGTATTTTACTTGATTTATCTTGCAGTTAATATTGTTGGATAGTGTGTAGTATTTTACTTGATTTATCTTGCAGTTAATATTGTTGGATAGTGTGTAGTATTTTACTTGATTTATCTTGCAGTTAATATTGTTGGATAGTGTGTAGTATTTTACTTGATTTATCTTGCAGTTAATATTGTTGGATAGTGTGTAGTATTTTACTTGATTTATCTTGCAGTTAATATTGTTGGATAGTGTGTAGTATTTTACTTGATTTATCTTGCAGTTAATATTGTTGGATAGTGTGTAGTATTTTACTTGATTTATCTTGCAGTTAATATTGTTGGATAGTGTGTAGTATTTTACTTGATTTATCTTGCAGTTAATATTGTTGGATAGTGTGTAGTATTTTACTTGATTTATCTTGCAGTTAATATTGTTGGATAGTGTGTAGTATTTTACTTGATTTATCTTGCAGTTAATATTGTTGGATAGTGTGTAGTATTTTACTTGATTTATCTTGCAGTTAATATTGTTGGATAGTGTGTAGTATTTTACTTGATTTATCTTGCAGTTAATATTGTTGGATAGTGTGTAGTATTTTACTTGATTTATCTTGCAGTTAATATTGTTGGATAGTGTGTAGTATTTTACTTGATTTATCTTGCAGTTAATATTGTTGGATAGTGTGTAGTATTTTACTTGATTTATCTTGCAGTTAATATTGTTGGATAGTGTGTAGTATTTTACTTGATTTATCTTGCAGTTAATATTGTTGGATAGTGTGTAGTATTTTACTTGATTTATCTTGCAGTTAATATTGTTGGATAGTGTGTAGTATTTTACTTGATTTATCTTGCAGTTAATATTGTTGGATAGTGTGTAGTATTTTACTTGATTTATCTTGCAGTTAATATTGTTGGATAGTGTGTAGTATTTTACTTGATTTATCTTGCAGTTAATATTGTTGGATAGTGTGTAGTATTTTACTTGATTTATCTTGCAGTTAATATTGTTGGATAGTGTGTAGTATTTTACTTGATTTATCTTGCAGTTAATATTGTTGGATAGTGTGTAGTATTTTACTTGATTTATCTTGCAGTTAATATTGTTGGATAGTGTGTAGTATTTTACTTGATTTATCTTGCAGTTAATATTGTTGGATAGTGTGTAGTATTTTACTTGATTTATCTTGCAGTTAATATTGTTGGATAGTGTGTAGTATTTTACTTGATTTATCTTGCAGTTAATATTGTTGGATAGTGTGTAGTATTTTACTTGATTTATCTTGCAGTTAATATTGTTGGATAGTGTGTAGTATTTTACTTGATTTATCTTGCAGTTAATATTGTTGGATAGTGTGTAGTATTTTACTTGATTTATCTTGCAGTTAATATTGTTGGATAGTGTGTAGTATTTTACTTGATTTATCTTGCAGTTAATATTGTTGGATAGTGTGTAGTATTTTACTTGATTTATCTTGCAGTTAATATTGTTGGATAGTGTGTAGTATTTTACTTGATTTATCTTGCAGTTAATATTGTTGGATAGTGTGTAGTATTTTACTTGATTTATCTTGCAGTTAATATTGTTGGATAGTGTGTAGTATTTTACTTGATTTATCTTGCAGTTAATATTGTTGGATAGTGTGTAGTATTTTACTTGATTTATCTTGCAGTTAATATTGTTGGATAGTGTGTAGTATTTTACTTGATTTATCTTGCAGTTAATATTGTTGGATAGTGTGTAGTATTTTACTTGATTTATCTTGCAGTTAATATTGTTGGATAGTGTGTAGTATTTTACTTGATTTATCTTGCAGTTAATATTGTTGGATAGTGTGTAGTATTTTACTTGATTTATCTTGCAGTTAATATTGTTGGATAGTGTGTAGTATTTTACTTGATTTATCTTGCAGTTAATATTGTTGGATAGTGTGTAGTATTTTACTTGATTTATCTTGCAGTTAATATTGTTGGATAGTGTGTAGTATTTTACTTGATTTATCTTGCAGTTAATATTGTTGGATAGTGTGTAGTATTTTACTTGATTTATCTTGCAGTTAATATTGTTGGATAGTGTGTAGTATTTTACTTGATTTATCTTGCAGTTAATATTGTTGGATAGTGTGTAGTATTTTACTTGATTTATCTTGCAGTTAATATTGTTGGATAGTGTGTAGTATTTTACTTGATTTATCTTGCAGTTAATATTGTTGGATAGTGTGTAGTATTTTACTTGATTTATCTTGCAGTTAATATTGTTGGATAGTGTGTAGTATTTTACTTGATTTATCTTGCAGTTAATATTGTTGGATAGTGTGTAGTATTTTACTTGATTTATCTTGCAGTTAATATTGTTGGATAGTGTGTAGTATTTTACTTGATTTATCTTGCAGTTAATATTGTTGGATAGTGTGTAGTATTTTACTTGATTTATCTTGCAGTTAATATTGTTGGATAGTGTGTAGTATTTTACTTGATTTATCTTGCAGTTAATATTGTTGGATAGTGTGTAGTATTTTACTTGATTTATCTTGCAGTTAATATTGTTGGATAGTGTGTAGTATTTTACTTGATTTATCTTGCAGTTAATATTGTTGGATAGTGTGTAGTATTTTACTTGATTTATCTTGCAGTTAATATTGTTGGATAGTGTGTAGTATTTTACTTGATTTATCTTGCAGTTAATATTGTTGGATAGTGTGTAGTATTTTACTTGATTTATCTTGCAGTTAATATTGTTGGATAGTGTGTAGTATTTTACTTGATTTATCTTGCAGTTAATATTGTTGGATAGTGTGTAGTATTTTACTTGATTTATCTTGCAGTTAATATTGTTGGATAGTGTGTAGTATTTTACTTGATTTATCTTGCAGTTAATATTGTTGGATAGTGTGTAGTATTTTACTTGATTTATCTTGCAGTTAATATTGATGGATAGTGTGTAGTATTTTACTTGATTTATCTTGCAGTTAATATTGTTGGATAGTGTGTAGTATTTTACTTGATTTATCTTGCAGTTAATATTGTTGGATAGTGTGTAGTATTTTACTTGATTTATCTTGCAGTTAATATTGTTGGATAGTGTGTAGTATTTTACTTGATTTATCTTGCAGTTAATATTGTTGGATAGTGTGTAGTATTTTACTTGATTTATCTTGCAGTTAATATTGTTGGATAGTGTGTAGTATTTTACTTGATTTATCTTGCAGTTAATATTGTTGGATAGTGTGTAGTATTTTACTTGATTTATCTTGCAGTTAATATTGTTGGATAGTGTGTAGTATTTTACTTGATTTATCTTGCAGTTAATATTGTTGGATAGTGTGTAGTATTTTACTTGATTTATCTTGCAGTTAATATTGTTGGATAGTGTGTAGTATTTTACTTGATTTATCTTGCAGTTAATATTGTTGGATAGTGTGTAGTATTTTACTTGTTTTATCTTGCAGTTAATATTGTTGGATAGTGTGTAGTATTTTACTTGATTTATCTTGCAGTTAATATTGTTGGATAGTGTGTAGTATTTTACTTGATTTATCTTGCAGTTAATATTGTTGGATAGTGTGTAGTATTTTACTTGATTTATCTTGCAGTTAATATTGTTGGATAGTGTGTAGTATTTTACTTGATTTATCTTGCAGTTAATATTGTTGGATAGTGTGTAGTATTTTACTTGATTTATCTTGCAGTTAATATTGTTGGATAGTGTGTAGTATTTTACTTGATTTATCTTGCAGTTAATATTGTTGGATAGTGTGTAGTATTTTACTTGATTTATCTTGCAGTTAATATTGTTGGATAGTGTGTAGTATTTTACTTGATTTATCTTGCAGTTAATATTGTTGGATAGTGTGTAGTATTTTACTTGATTTATCTTGCAGTTAATATTGTTGGATAGTGTGTAGTATTTTACTTGATTTATCTTGCAGTTAATATTGTTGGATAGTGTGTAGTATTTTACTTGATTTATCTTGCAGTTAATATTGTTGGATAGTGTGTAGTATTTTACTTGATTTATCTTGCAGTTAATATTGTTGGATAGTGTGTAGTATTTTACTTGATTTATCTTGCAGTTAATATTGTTGGATAGTGTGTAGTATTTTACTTGATTTATCTTGCAGTTAATATTGTTGGATAGTGTGTAGTATTTTACTTGATTTATCTTGCAGTTAATATTGTTGGATAGTGTGTAGTATTTTACTTGATTTATCTTGCAGTTAATATTGTTGGATAGTGTGTAGTATTTTACTTGATTTATCTTGCAGTTAATATTGTTGGATAGTGTGTAGTATTTTACTTGATTTATCTTGCAGTTAATATTGTTGGATAGTGTGTAGTATTTTACTTGATTTATCTTGCAGTTAATATTGTTGGATAGTGTGTAGTATTTTACTTGATTTATCTTGCAGTTAATATTGTTGGATAGTGTGTAGTATTTTACTTGATTTATCTTGCAGTTAATATTGTTGGATAGTGTGTAGTATTTTACTTGATTTATCTTGCAGTTAATATTGTTGGATAGTGTGTAGTATTTTACTTGATTTATCTTGCAGTTAATATTGTTGGATAGTGTGTAGTATTTTACTTGATTTATCTTGCAGTTAATATTGTTGGATAGTGTGTAGTATTTTACTTGATTTATCTTGCAGTTAATATTGTTGGATAGTGTGTAGTATTTTACTTGATTTATCTTGCAGTTAATATTGTTGGATAGTGTGTAGTATTTTACTTGATTTATCTTGCAGTTAATATTGTTGGATAGTGTGTAGTATTTTACTTGATTTATCTTGCAGTTAATATTGTTGGATAGTGTGTAGTATTTTACTTGATTTATCTTGCAGTTAATATTGTTGGATAGTGTGTAGTATTTTACTTGATTTATCTTGCAGTTAATATTGTTGGATAGTGTGTAGTATTTTACTTGATTTATCTTGCAGTTAATATTGTTGGATAGTGTGTAGTATTTTACTTGATTTATCTTGCAGTTAATATTGTTGGATAGTGTGTAGTATTTTACTTGATTTATCTTGCAGTTAATATTGTTGGATAGTGTGTAGTATTTTACTTGATTTATCTTGCAGTTAATATTGTTGGATAGTGTGTAGTATTTTACTTGATTTATCTTGCAGTTAATATTGTTGGATAGTGTGTAGTATTTTACTTGATTTATCTTGCAGTTAATATTGTTGGATAGTGTGTAGTATTTTACTTGATTTATCTTGCAGTTAATATTGTTGGATAGTGTGTAGTATTTTACTTGATTTATCTTGCAGTTAATATTGTTGGATAGTGTGTAGTATTTTACTTGATTTATCTTGCAGTTAATATTGTTGGATAGTGTGTAGTATTTTACTTGATTTATCTTGCAGTTAATATTGTTGGATAGTGTGTAGTATTTTACTTGATTTATCTTGCAGTTAATATTGTTGGATAGTGTGTAGTATTTTACTTGATTTATCTTGCAGTTAATATTGTTGGATAGTGTGTAGTATTTTACTTGATTTATCTTGCAGTTAATATTGTTGGATAGTGTGTAGTATTTTACTTGATTTATCTTGCAGTTAATATTGTTGGATAGTGTGTAGTATTTTACTTGATTTATCTTGCAGTTAATATTGTTGGATAGTGTGTAGTATTTTACTTGATTTATCTTGCAGTTAATATTGTTGGATAGTGTGTAGTATTTTACTTGATTTATCTTGCAGTTAATATTGTTGGATAGTGTGTAGTATTTTACTTGATTTATCTTGCAGTTAATATTGTTGGATAGTGTGTAGTATTTTACTTGATTTATCTTGCAGTTAATATTGTTGGATAGTGTGTAGTATTTTACTTGATTTATCTTGCAGTTAATATTGTTGGATAGTGTGTAGTATTTTACTTGATTTATCTTGCAGTTAATATTGTTGGATAGTGTGTAGTATTTTACTTGATTTATCTTGCAGTTAATATTGTTGGATAGTGTGTAGTATTTTACTTGATTTATCTTGCAGTTAATATTGTTGGATAGTGTGTAGTATTTTACTTGATTTATCTTGCAGTTAATATTGTTGGATAGTGTGTAGTATTTTACTTGATTTATCTTGCAGTTAATATTGTTGGATAGTGTGTAGTATTTTACTTGATTTATCTTGCAGTTAATATTGTTGGATAGTGTGTAGTATTTTACTTGATTTATCTTGCAGTTAATATTGTTGGATAGTGTGTAGTATTTTACTTGATTTATCTTGCAGTTAATATTGTTGGATAGTGTGTAGTATTTTACTTGATTTATCTTGCAGTTAATATTGTTGGATAGTGTGTAGTATTTTACTTGATTTATCTTGCAGTTAATATTGTTGGATAGTGTGTAGTATTTTACTTGATTTATCTTGCAGTTAATATTGTTGGATAGTGTGTAGTATTTTACTTGATTTATCTTGCAGTTAATATTGTTGGATAGTGGATAGTGTTTAGTATTTTACTTGATTTATTCTTGCAGTTAATATTGTTGATAGTGTGTAGTATTTTACTTGTATTTATCTTGATTTAGTTAATATTGTTGGATAGTGTGTAGTATTTTACTTGATTTATCTTGCAGTTAATATTGTTGGATAGTGTGTAGTATTTTACTTGATTTATCTTGCAGTTAATATTGTTGGATAGTGTGTAGTATTTTACTTGATTTATCTTGCAGTTAATATTGATGGATAGTGTGTAGTATTTTACTTGATTTATCTTGCAGTTAATATTGTTGGATAGTGTGTAGTATTTTACTTGATTTATCTTGCAGTTAATATTGTTGGATAGTGTGTAGTATTTTACTTGATTTATCTTGCAGTTAATATTGATGGATAGTGTGTAGTATTTTACTTGATTTATCTTGAAGTTAATATTGATGGCTAGTGTGTAGTATTTTACTTGATTTATCTTGCAGTTAATATTGTTGGATAGTGTGTAGTATTTTACTTGATTTATCTTGCAGTTAATATTGTTGGATAGTGTGTAGTATTTTACTTGATTTATCTTGCAGTTAATATTATTGGATAGTGTGTAGTATTTTACTTGTTTTATCTTGCAGTTAATATTGTTGGATAGTGTGTAGTATTTTACTTGATTTATCTTGCAGTTAATATTGTTGGATAGTGTGTAGTATTTTACTTGATTTATCTTGCAGTTAATATTGTTGGATAGTGTGTAGTATTTTACTTGATTTATCTTGCAGTTAATATTGTTGGATAGTGTGTAGTATTTTACTTGATTTATCTTGCAGTTAATATTGTTGGATAGTGTGTAGTATTTTACTTGATTTATCTTGCAGTTAATATTGTTGGATAGTGTGTAGTATTTTACTTGATTTATCTTGCAGTTAATATTGTTGGATAGTGTGTAGTATTTTACTTGATTTATCTTGCAGTTAATATTGTTGGATAGTGTGTAGTATTTTACTTGATTTATCTTGCAGTTAATATTGTTGGATAGTGTGTAGTATTTTACTTGATTTATCTTGCAGTTAATATTATTGGATAGTGTGTAGTATTTTACTTGTTTTATCTTGCAGTTAATATTGTTGGATAGTGTGTAGTATTTTACTTGATTTATCTTGCAGTTAATATTGATGGATAGTGTGTAGTATTTTACTTGATTTATCTTGCAGTTAATATTGTTGGATAGTGTGTAGTATTTTACTTGATTTATCTTGCAGTTAATATTGTTGGATAGTGTGTAGTATTTTACTTGATTTATCTTGCAGTTAATATTGTTGGATAGTGTGTAGTATTTTACTTGATTTATCTTGCAGTTAATATTGTTGGATAGTGTGTAGTATTTTACTTGATTTATCTTGCAGTTAATATTGTTGGATAGTGTGTAGTATTTTACTTGATTTATCTTGCAGTTAATATTGTTGGATAGTGTGTAGTATTTTACTTGATTTATCTTGCAGTTAATATTGTTGGATAGTGTGTAGTATTTTACTTGATTTATCTTGCAGTTAATATTGTTGGATAGTGTGTAGTATTTTACTTGATTTATCTTGCAGTTAATATTGTTGGATAGTGTGTAGTATTTTACTTGATTTATCTTGCAGTTAATATTGTTGGATAGTGTGTAGTATTTTACTTGATTTATCTTGCAGTTAATATTGTTGGATAGTGTGTAGTATTTTACTTGATTTATCTTGCAGTTAATATTGTTGGATAGTGTGTAGTATTTTACTTGATTTATCTTGCAGTTAATATTGTTGGATAGTGTGTAGTATTTTACTTGATTTATCTTGCAGTTAATATTGTTGGATAGTGTGTAGTATTTTACTTGATTTATCTTGCAGTTAATATTGTTGGATAGTGTGTAGTATTTTACTTGATTTATCTTGCAGTTAATATTGTTGGATAGTGTGTAGTATTTTACTTGATTTATCTTGCAGTTAATATTGTTGGATAGTGTGTAGTATTTTACTTGATTTATCTTGCAGTTAATATTGTTGGATAGTGTGTAGTATTTTACTTGATTTATCTTGCAGTTAATATTGTTGGATAGTGTGTAGTATTTTACTTGATTTATCTTGCAGTTAATATTGTTGGATAGTGTGTAGTATTTTACTTGATTTATCTTGCAGTTAATATTGTTGGATAGTGTGTAGTATTTTACTTGATTTATCTTGCAGTTAATATTGTTGGATAGTGTGTAGTATTTTACTTGATTTATCTTGCAGTTAATATTGTTGGATAGTGTGTAGTATTTTACTTGATTTATCTTGCAGTTAATATTGTTGGATAGTGTGTAGTATTTTACTTGATTTATCTTGCAGTTAATATTGTTGGATAGTGTGTAGTATTTTACTTGATTTATCTTGCAGTTAATATTGTTGGATAGTGTGTAGTATTTTACTTGATTTATCTTGCAGTTAATATTGTTGGATAGTGTGTAGTATTTTACTTGATTTATCTTGCAGTTAATATTATTGGATAGTGTGTAGTATTTTACTTGATTTATCTTGCAGTTAATATTGTTGGATAGTGTGTAGTATTTTACTTGATTTATCTTGCAGTTAATATTGATGGATAGTGTGTAGTATTTTACTTGATTTATCTTGCAGTTAATATTGTTGGATAGTGTGTAGTATTTTACTTGATTTATCTTGCAGTTAATATTGTTGGATAGTGTGTAGTATTTTACTTGATTTATCTTGCAGTTAATATTGTTGGATAGTGTGTAGTATTTTACTTGATTTATCTTGCAGTTAATATTGTTGGATAGTGTGTAGTATTTTACTTGATTTATCTTGCAGTTAATATTGTTGGATAGTGTGTAGTATTTTACTTGATTTATCTTGCAGTTAATATTGTTGGATAGTGTGTAGTATTTTACTTGATTTATCTTGCAGTTAATATTGTTGGATAGTGTGTAGTATTTTACTTGATTTATCTTGCAGTTAATATTGTTGGATAGTGTGTAGTATTTTACTTGATTTATCTTGCAGTTAATATTGTTGGATAGTGTGTAGTATTTTACTTGATTTATCTTGCAGTTAATATTGTTGGATAGTGTGTAGTATTTTACTTGATTTATCTTGCAGTTAATATTGTTGGATAGTGTGTAGTATTTTACTTGATTTATCTTGCAGTTAATATTGTTGGATAGTGTGTAGTATTTTACTTGATTTATCTTGCAGTTAATATTGTTGGATAGTGTGTAGTATTTTACTTGATTTATCTTGCAGTTAATATTGTTGGATAGTGTGTAGTATTTTACTTGATTTATCTTGTAGTTAATATTGATGGATAGTGTGTAGTATTTTACTTGATTTATCTTGCAGTTAATATTGTTGGATAGTGTGTAGTATTTTACTTGATTTATCTTGCAGTTAATATTGTTGGATAGTGTGTAGTATTTTACTTGATTTATCTTGCAGTTAATATTGTTGGATAGTGTGTAGTATTTTACTTGATTTATCTTGCAGTTAATATTGTTGGATAGTGTGTAGTATTTTACTTGATTTATCTTGCAGTTAATATTGTTGGATAGTGTGTAGTATTTTACTTGATTTATCTTGCAGTTAATATTGTTGGATAGTGTGTAGTATTTTACTTGATTTATCTTGCAGTTAATATTGTTGGATAGTGTGTAGTATTTTACTTGATTTATCTTGCAGTTAATATTGTTGGATAGTGTGTAGTATTTTACTTGATTTATCTTGCAGTTAATATTGTTGGATAGTGTGTAGTATTTTACTTGATTTATCTTGCAGTTAATATTGTTGGATAGTGTGTAGTATTTTACTTGATTTATCTTGCAGTTAATATTGTTGGATAGTGTGTAGTATTTTACTTGATTTATCTTGCAGTTAATATTGTTGGATAGTAGTGTGTAGTATTTTACTTGATTTATCTTGCAGTTAATATTGTTGGATAGTGTGTAGTATTTTACTTGATTTATCTTGCAGTTAATATTGTTGGATAGTGTGTAGTATTTTACTTGATTTATCTTGCAGTTAATATTGTTGGATAGTGTGTAGTATTTTACTTGATTTATCTTGCAGTTAATATTGTTGGATAGTGTGTAGTATTTTACTTGATTTATCTTGCAGTTAATATTGTTGGATAGTGTGTAGTATTTTACTTGATTTATCTTGCAGTTAATATTGTTGGATAGTGTGTAGTATTTTACTTGATTTATCTTGCAGTTAATATTGATGGATAGTGTGTAGTATTTTACTTGATTTATCTTGCAGTTAATATTGTTGGATAGTGTGTAGTATTTTACTTGATTTATCTTGCAGTTAATATTGTTGGATAGTGTGTAGTATTTTACTTGATTTATCTTGCAGTTAATATTATTGGATAGTGTGTAGTATTTTACTTGATTTATCTTGCAGTTAATATTGTTGGATAGTGTGTAGTATTTTACTTGATTTATCTTGCAGTTAATATTGTTGGATAGTGTGTAGTATTTTACTTGATTTATCTTGCAGTTAATATTGATGGATAGTGTGTAGTATTTTACTTGATTTATCTTGCAGTTAATATTGTTGGATAGTGTGTAGTATTTTACTTGATTTATCTTGCAGTTAATATTATTGGATAGTGTGTAGTATTTTACTTGTTTTATCTTGCAGTTAATATTGTTGGATAGTGTGTAGTATTTTACTTGATTTATCTTGCAGTTAATATTGATGGATAGTGTGTAGTATTTTACTTGATTTATCTTGCAGTTAATATTGTTGGATAGTGTGTAGTATTTTACTTGATTTATCTTGCAGTTAATATTGTTGGATAGTGTGTAGTATTTTACTTGATTTATCTTGCAGTTAATATTGTTGGATAGTGTGTAGTATTTTACTTGATTTATCTTGCAGTTAATATTGTTGGATAGTGTGTAGTATTTTACTTGATTTATCTTGCAGTTAATATTGATGGATAGTGTGTAGTATTTTACTTGATTTATCTTGCAGTTAATATTGTTGGATAGTGTGTAGTATTTTACTTGATTTATCTTGCAGTTAATATTGTTGGATAGTGTGTAGTATTTTACTTGATTTATCTTGCAGTTAATATTGTTGGATAGTGTGTAGTATTTTACTTGATTTATCTTGCAGTTAATATTGTTGGATAGTGTGTAGTATTTTACTTGATTTATCTTGCAGTTAATATTGTTGGATAGTGTGTAGTATTTTACTTGATTTATCTTGCAGTTAATATTGTTGGATAGTGTGTAGTATTTTACTTGATTTATCTTGCAGTTAATATTGTTGGATAGTGTGTAGTATTTTACTTGATTTATCTTGCAGTTAATATTGTTGGATAGTGTGTAGTATTTTACTTGATTTATCTTGCAGTTAATATTGTTGGATAGTGTGTAGTATTTTACTTGATTTATCTTGCAGTTAATATTGTTGGATAGTGTGTAGTATTTTACTTGATTTATCTTGCAGTTAATATTGTTGGATAGTGTGTAGTATTTTACTTGATTTATCTTGCAGTTAATATTATTGAAAACTGTGCAGTATTTTACTTGATTTATCTTGCAGTTAATATTGTTGGATAGTGTGTAGTATTTTACTTGATTTATCTTGCAGTTAATATTGTTGGATAGTGTGTAGTATTTTACTTATTTATCTTGCAGTTAATATTGTTGGATAGTGTGTAGTATTTTACTTGATTTATCTTGCAGTTAATATTGTTGGATAGTGTGTAGTATTTTACTTGATTTATCTTGCAGTTAATATTATTGAAAACTGTGCAGCATTTTACTTGATTTATCTTGCAGTTAATATTGTTGGATAGTGTGTAGTATTTTACTTGATTTATCTTGCAGTTAATATTGTTGGATAGTGTGTAGTATTTTACTTGATTTATCTTGCAGTTAATATTGTTGGATAGTGTGTAGTATTTTACTTGATTTATCTTGCAGTTAATATTGTTGGATAGTGTGTAGTATTTTACTTGATTTATCTTGCAGTTAATATTGTTGAATAGTGTGTAGTATTTTACTTGATTTATCTTGCAGTTAATATTGTTGGATAGTGTGTAGTATTTTACTTGATTTATCTTGCAGTTAATATTGTTGGATAGTGTGTAGTATTTTACTTGATTTATCTTGCAGTTAATATTGTTGGATAGTGTGTAGTATTTTACTTGATTTATCTTGCAGTTAATATTGTTGGATAGTGTGTAGTATTTTACTTGATTTATCTTGCAGTTAATATTGTTGGATAGTGTGTAGTATTTTACTTGATTTATCTTGCAGTTAATATTGTTGGATAGTGTGTAGTATTTTACTTGATTTATCTTGCAGTTAATATTGTTGGATAGTGTGTAGTATTTTACTTGATTTATCTTGCAGTTAATATTGTTGGATAGTGTGTAGTATTTTACTTGTTTTATCTTGCAGTTAATATTGTTGGATAGTGTGTAGTATTTTACTTGATTTATCTTGCAGTTAATATTGTTGGATAGTGTGTAGTATTTTACTTGATTTATCTTGCAGTTAATATTGTTGGATAGTGTGTAGTATTTTACTTGATTTATCTTGCAGTTAATATTGTTGGATAGTGTGTAGTATTTTACTTGATTTATCTTGCAGTTAATATTGTTGGATAGTGTGTAGTATTTTACTTGATTTATCTTGCAGTTAATATTGTTGGATAGTGTGTAGTATTTTACTTGATTTATCTTGCAGTTAATATTGTTGGATAGTGTGTAGTATTTTACTTGATTTATCTTGCAGTTAATATTATTGGATAGTGTGTAGTATTTTACTTGTTTTATCTTGCAGTTAATATTGTTGGATAGTGTGTAGTATTTTACTTGATTTATCTTGTAGTTAATATTGATGGATAGTGTGTAGTATTTTACTTGATTTATCTTGCAGTTAATATTGTTGGATAGTGTGCAGTATTTTACTTGATTTATCTTGAAGTTAATATTGATGGCTAGTGTGTAGTATTTTACTTGATTTATCTTGCAGTTAATATTGATGGATAGTGTGTAGTATTTTACTTGATTTATCTTGCAGTTAATATTGTTGGATAGTGTGTAGTATTTTACTTGATTTATCTTGCAGTTAATATTATTGGATAGTGTGTAGTATTTTACTTGTTTTATCTTGCAGTTAATATTGTTGGATAGTGTGTAGTATTTTACTTGATTTATCTTGCAGTTAATATTGATGGATAGTGTGTAGTATTTTACTTCATTTATCTTGCAGTTAATATTGTTGGATAGTGTGTAGTATTTTACTTGATTTATCTTGCAGTTAATATTGATGGATAGTGTGTAGTATTTTACTTGATTTATCTTGCAGTTAATATTGTTGGATAGTGTGTAGTATTTTACTTGATTTATCTTGCAGTTAATATTGTTGGATAGTGTGTAGTATTTTACTTGATTTATCTTGCAGTTAATATTATTGAATAGTGTGTAGTATTTTACTTCTTTTATCTTGCAATTAATATTGTTGGATAGTGTGTAGTATTTTACTTGATTTATCTTGCAGTTAATATTGATGGATAGTGTGCATTATTTTACTTGATTTATCTTGAAGTTAATATTGTTGGATAGTGTGTAGTATTTTACTTGATTTATCTTGCAGTTAATATTGATGGATAGTGTGTAGTATTTTACTTGATTTATCTTGCAGTTAATATTGTTGGATAGTGTGTAGTATTTTACTTGATTTATCTTGCAGTTAATATTGTTGGAGAGTGTGTAGTATTTTACTTGATTTATCTTGTAGTTAATATTGTTGGAGAGTGTGTAGTATTTTACTTGATTTATCTTGCAGTTAATATTGTTGGATAGTGTGTAGTATTTTACTTGATTTATCTTGCAGTTAATATATTGGATAGTGTGTAGTATTTTACTTGATTTACCTTGCAGTTAATATTGTTTGATAGTGTGTAGTATTTTACTTGATTTATCTTGCAGTTAATATTGTTGGAGAGTGTGCAGTATTTTACTTGATTTATCTTGCTGTTAATATTGTTGGATAGTGTGTAGTATTTTACTTGATTTATCTTGCAGTTAATATTGTTGGATAGTGTGTAGTATTTTACTTGATTTACCTTTCAGTTAATATTGTTTGATAGTGTGTAGTATTTTACTTGATTTATTTTGCAGTTAATATTGTTAGGTTGTGTGTAGTATTTTATTTGATTTATCTTGCAGTTAATATTGTTGGATAGTGTGTAGTATTTTACTTGATTTATCTTGCAGTTAATATTATTGAATAGTGTGTAGTATTTTACTTCTTTTATCTTGCAGTTAATATTGTTGGATAGTGTGTAGTATTTTACTTGATTTATCTTGCAGTTAATATTGATGGATAGTTTGTAGTATTTTACTTGATTTATCTTGCAGTTAATATTGTTGGATAGTGTGTAGTATTTTACTTGATTTATCTTGCAGTTAATATTGATGGATAGTGTGTAGTATTTTACTTGATTTATCTTGCAGTTAATATTGTTGGATAGTGTGTAGTATTTTACTTGATTTATCTTGCAGTTAATATTGTTGGATAGTGTGTAGTATTTTACTTGATTTATCTTGCAGTTAATATTGTTGGATAGTGTGTAGTATTTTACTTGATTTATCTTGCAGTTAATATTGTTGGATAGTGTGTAGTATTTTACTTGATTTATCTTGCAGTTAATATTGTTTGATAGTGTGTAGTATTTTACTTGATTTATCTTACAGTTAATATTGTTGGATAGTGTGTAGTATTTTACTTGATTTATTTTGCAGTTAATATTGTTGGATAGTGAACAATAGCTTACATAATTCATACTGCACTTTAAACTGTTATAGAAACGTCAGTCAGTATTGTTGGATATTGAACAGTATGTTTGCAAGTTTTATTAAATTTACAGCGAAGACAGTCCCTGAAGATGCTATTATTGAAAGGAGCCTTTTCTTACTTAAATAACAAACTAAATTTTCCCATCAGCATTGGGTTAAAGGTTATTAGAGTGTAGAAGAAGCTTATGCAAGTTATTAACTAGATTTAGAGTAATGTCACCCCCCTGAAGATACAGTTCCTGTCATGAGACTTTGTTACTCATATAGCAAACTAAACTTACCCATCATCATCAGGTTCAAGGTTATTAGGGTTCATAAAGAATGTATGTAAGTTATTCATTAGAACTGGAGTGAAAGCAGCCCCTGATGATACTATTCCTGCCACGAGGGCTTTATTGTTGGGAAACCACTGTAAACGACAAAACGTGACCAATTATTAAGTTTTAAGTTTTCTTTAAAACATATTTATAAAAATAATCTTTAGTATCGGCAATCGACACTATTCAAACTTTAGACATTTGTTGGAACTTATCTCGGAAAATTAGTAAGTCATTTTTTTCTTTCTGGGACAGTTTCTGTTCTATCCTTTCTACTACAAAAATTACATGCGCTGTCATATTTCATAAACAAAAACTCAATGTTTGATTTTCACAATCTATTAAAAATATACAAGCAGTGAGCCTTGATAATAAAATATCAAAATTTGAATTTTATAAAATATTATTATTTTATAATTAACTTTCTGAAATATAATGAAAATTTAACTCTGCCTAAGAAACAGTAATTTGTTTCTTGAAAGATTAATTTTTTTAGATGGTGGAAACAGATGTTATGGTTTTCTCATGTCGGTAAGTCTTAGTATAATCACTTAATGTCATCCTATGAAATCAAGAATAATAATGTTGAAATACCTATAAACGAGTATATATTACGAACATTTCCCTTCGCAAGTTTTCACATTATTTTAAATAATAACGATACTAATTGTCACATGCTTCATTCATTCTTATTCTTCATACTGTAATTACAAATCACATATTTTTAATGTATTAAGTACTGAAATACGAAATTATTTACCTCCATAGCTACTGGTACTAGGAAACCATAAAAACAGAGATAACCTAGATTAGCTATCACACCAAAAATAACAATTGTAGCTTCCAGGCTGTATTGTATGGCCCAGTAAGTTCCAGCTATTCCACAACTGTCAATAATAAAAACATATCATGAGTTATTTACTACTGAATGTAAAAAATACAACCGATTTGTATAGAACCACTTCACTGCATTCGCATTCTACCCTTCTATAAAACAATTGATCTGCTTTTTTTCACTGACACCAAGACATGTATATATATATATATATAGTTACGTATTTTTATGAAATATCGAGTAAACATATTTACTATATAACTTGAGTAAGTATGTCTTGAATTACCTTTGTCGTTTGGATAAAGTTACTGTAAAACTGTCAAATAACGCTATGTAAAAGAAATACTAGAAATGTTTTTTTTTAAACTATTAAATAACAGTAAAAAGACTTCGGGTTCGTGTAAAAAGTAAAATGTGATCGTTCTTGACGGTGTTACAATTTCTAATAACACTACCCAATTTCAATGGTTCATTGCGGCCCGGCATGGCCAAGCGTGTTAAAGCGTGCGACTCGTAATCTGAGTGTCGCGGGTTCGCATCCCCGTTGCGCCAAACATGCTCGCCCTTTCAGCCGTGGGGCGTTATAATGTGACGGTCAATCCCACTATTCATTGGTAAAAGAGTAGCCCAAGAGTCGGCGGTGGGTGGTGATGACTAGTTGCCTTCCCTCTAGTCTTACACTGCTAAATTGGGGACGGCTAGCACAGATAGCCCTCGAGTAGCTTTGTGCGAAATTGAAAAACAAACACATAATGGTTCAAGGCATTAGTCCTAAAATGAAAGATAAATGTGGCCTAAAACAAGACAAAAACATAAAATTTCTAAAAGCAGATAAAGGTAAAAAATGAATAACATCCTATCAGACACGAACACATTTAAACCAATACACACAAATCCAACAAAGACACACGACACGCAACTGAACAAATTACTACTACAAATGAAAAAAGCCAACACAATTTCACAAACACTTTATTCCTACCTACGTAAAACCGACTCACGCACACCGCAAATATACGGCATCCCCAATCCTCATAAACCAGATTGTCCATTACGACCAATTATGTCCACATACGAATCATTTAATTACAATCTTGGTAAATACATAGCACGGGCATTCTCCAAATATGTAACATCAGCCAGCTCATTCATCAAAGACTCTTTCAGTTTCAAGTCTAATCTAAATCAACTTAATCATAAAGCCTTAATGGCCAGTTTCGATGTTATATCCCTCTTTACAGAAGTTCCAACCACTGAAACCTACAAGATAGCCTTAGAATTCTATATCCGAGACCCTAACCCAACTATAGAAATTCCCAGTAACCAGTTAGCAACCCTCATAGAATTCACCACGATAAAGACAAACTTCATGTTCAACAACCAAAACTATATACAAACAAATGGCCTAAGTATGGGCAACCCAGTATCACCAGTTCTAGCCAATATTTTTATGACAGATGTTGAAACACAAGCAATTAACACAGCATTACATCCACCACTATAGTGGTACAGATATGTAAATGACACGGTTGCGGGATTCAAATCTACAGAACACATACTTATTTTTTTCAATTACATTAACTCTATACATCCCAACATTAACTTCACATGTGAACAGGAAGAAAGCAATCAAATATCATTTCTTAACCTCAAAATTACAAGAACCGACACACAATTCAAAACAGAAATCCACCGAAAAATCACCCATACTGGACTATACATTCCTTGGGACTCAGCACATGAAACAAAACAAAAACTCAACATACTAAGAAACCAAATAAACACAGCCATAAAACTATGCTCACCAGATAAAATTAACGATGAATTAGACAAAATAAAACAATACTTCATCAACATCAATAAGTTTGCCCCACAAACCGTATAAAACATTATACACACACACCTAGACAGAAAGCAAAATCAACCAACTAAAGTAAATATATCTCACGAAACCATATACTGCTGTATACCATATATTCCTGACATCAGCAAACAAATAACCAACATTTGGCAAAAATTAGTAACAAAATATGACATTCCAGTTAATACCAAATTTATTCAAAAACCTGGCACAAAACTGAGGTCTATACTATGTAAAAACTACACTGACAAACACCACACAAACATTATTTACAAAATACAATGTGATAACTGCCACGACTTCTATATTGGAGAAACAAGTAGAAAAATGGAAACCAGATTCAAAGAACATAAAAAGTCACCTTCACACGTTTTCGAACACTGCAAGTCAAATAAACACAACCATAGAAAATACTCAAATACTAAATAAAGAAACAAACGCAAAATTAAAGAAGCCTTACTTATACAACAACTTAAACCCAAAATAAACCAATATAAAGGAACGCCTTTATACCTATATTAATATAATAAATAAATAAAATTATATATTCAAACATCTAAGCACGCCCTCTACATTCCGACACTCATTACACAACCCCTTTCAAACATGTGGTCAGCTTCCGGTCAGTTACCTCTTTCTTTGTGAACCTGACGATGACCAAAGAAGGTCGAAACGTTGTTCGCTCTTCTATGTAAAATATTTTCTCAACCCAAACGAGCCGTTTTTGCATATAAAATTAAATGTGGCCAGTTGTGACGCAGTAGCAGTTCACACCTTAAGAACAAAAAAGTAATTCTGTTGTGAGGATTATTTGCAGGAGAACTTTCTCCTTCCAATTACTGTGCAAACTAAATGACCAATTAATGATGGTAAGCTTGGTCCACAATTGCTTATTGAGTAATTTACAACCCACAAAGTGGTGTGATGCATTGTACTGATGGTAGAGTTGTGACACAAAAACGATACCGGCAAAGATTCAGTGTGCCCCCTGGAGTCTGATTTCAAAGTAATAATAACAAATTCTTGAATATCTCTATGGCCAAAAATTCAGAAAAACTAGATTAACACAGATCACAATGAAAATTTGAAGAGTTTCTTGGAATGGAAGATCCCTTTAGGTAAAGAAACATCTTACCATATAGGATTCTTGTTGTAGCTTTGTAACATAATGCAAGCAATTTTTGTAAATTATTGATTATAAAATAAAGGTTTATGTAGAATTCTCCAGGAAAACCATGTATTTACACTTCATCTGACAGTGTTAACACAATCTATATTTTACCTCATAATGTAGGTACTCTGTTACATCCCATTGTTTAACAGTATTCTAATTTGAAATGAAATAGTTATCCTCTGGTTGCTGTCTACAATATCAATGGATTAAATACAGGTGGTTAAGAAATTTGTGAAAAATCCATTAAACATGGTGTGTTTGGATAGTTTTTTCTGGTTAATTGATATATTTATAAACAGTTATTCTATAGTATCTTTAAGACACTCATCAGTGAAACTTTCCTTATAAAATACTTTGTTTCTACAACTTATTTTCTACTTACTGAAGAGATGGTATTTCGAGGATAAACAATTATCACTCAAATACTAAAAACATAAAATAAATCTATAAATGTTAGGTATTACCCAGTGTATAATTCAAATGTTGCCCTACCTAAAAATAACGTTACCAATCACGATAGTAGCCTTTTGTCCAATCCGTTCAGCTACCCAAACACCAATGAATGTGAACGACACTATAGATTCAGTTGTGTAGATTATCCAGGAAGTCTCTTCATATGTCGTGTTATTGTTAACTCTTTGTCTGAGATAAGACGTTAAGTAAGGAGTGATGTTACCAAACAGATAAGGTACTCCAAGACCAACATACATCAAGAAACACCCTAAAACTGCTACACATGGGCGAGCTTTCATTTCTATTAACCGCCAATGAAACGGATGTCGGTATCCTAAAAACGAAACGATAATGTGGAAATTATCAAGTCCAGAATCAAAGTCCCGGTATTTAAAAAAAAACACAGCTGTGATGACCTGGGAACATTAAATTATATAGTTCTTATGTGTGAAGCAGAACTACTCAGTATGTTTTAAAATATAATACAAATAAGTTATTTCACAGTGTTTAATTACACCATAGTGGACCATTTAGTCCACCAAATCTGAATTCTGTCCCACCAATGCGGCGTAAAAATAGGACTACTGGAATGAAATACTAAGATTAAAAAATAGTTTCATCACTTTGTGGCTTAAGTGTTTTGATAGGTTATCATAAAACACAGGTCTTAAAGAAATCAGGAAATGTTTAGTAAGTCCCTTTAAATCCTTCTGTATAAAGAGAAGTAATGTTTATCCCCAGTTATTGTTCTGATAAAGAACAAATGCTAAGGATGTGGGACATACGTGATTATATAAACCGTGATTTCACATTGTCAGGAACAGAGTGATTTTCAATTTAGGTTTTGAATTAGTCCTACCGAAATAGAAATATATGTTGGTGCTCTGTGATTGCACCGACCATTTCATTAATGTACTGTAAAACTGAATTGTGGTTCTAATTTACCTAAAAATTATCACTGAAGAAAGTTTGATGAATTTAGAGCTAAGCTGAATTTAAATTTATTAAAGCACATTAATAAGTATGTCTGAGAACTTATTACACTAAAAATTGGGTTTCGATACTCAAGGTGAGAAGAACACAAATAACACATCGTGTAGCTTGATGTTTAACAACAAGCAAAACCTGGAAGAAATAACCAATTAGCCTAACAATCTGGGGTGTCCTCTTCACATTCTGGATAAGAGATGATACAGATTGAATGCCGTATAGACAATGTCGTTTCTTTGGTATAATCTACCAGCTGTTTCTGCTTGAAAAAAAAACAAAAAAAACAGAACAAGAACAAGACAGTTATTAAATGATGTTTTAATGTTATATAGTCCATGTAGGAAGGTGATTCCCATTCTCCCTTACAATCTGTTTATTTCTCCAGGCTCCAAACCGGGACAGACATTTTATATTGTTATTTGAAGATATTTAGAAGAAAGCCGCCGGAACTACACTCGTGAAACTGTTTGTTTTAGAGCAAAGAAAAATTGAGCTATCTCCTGTGTCCACTGCAGGAATAAAACTTCAAATTTATGTTTCGCAAGTCCGTAAAATTACCGCTGTTCCAGTAGGAGATCTCGCGAAACAACTTTTGGTTAATTAATTATTAATAAAACATACTTCTTAAGAACAGAAAATGGTAAATATATAAACTCAAATACAATTCTATTACAATATTAAATAGAAAGAAAACAGAAAACAAAGGGAAACTGGACAGCACTGTCACCACCAGTCACATTTTCCCCCACCATTGATCACCACAGAGACGAAAAATAAATTATAGTTATTGATTTAAAAGTGTCGCAGTTATTTCTATTCACCAAAAAACAATAAACCCCCACCCCTTCTCAGTGGCATAGCGATATGTCTGCGGACTTACACTGCTAGAAACCGCGTTAAGATACTTGTTGTGGGAAGAGCACAGATAGCCAATTGTGTAGCGTTGGGCTTAATTGGAAAGAGAAAAACAAATAAGAAATACATTTATTTATTGCAGTATTATTTCAACCCATCTCCCTTTCTTAGCGGCGCGACTAAAAGTAAATGTATTAATAATTCGAAATTTATAAGCTACATCTAAATAGGTAAATTCGTTACACTGTACGTAGCTTATTACATATTTTGTTGGACCGAAATCACACACCAATCTAAAAGTGTAAACTGTCACCTACATGGGATTTGCAGCCCCGTCCTTCCAAACTATATACAAAACTTATACTTCTAAACATATACATACAGTGTGAGAAACACACTCCGTGTTAGCTATACGTTTGAGTGAATAATACAACACTTAATATTCACCTCTTTGGTTTCCAAAAAAGAAACTTTGTGACGTCTTTGGACACACTTTTTTGTCTTTCAAGTTTTAGAGCTTCTACTTTGATATCGTATTTATATTTCAAAGAGATATTTTAACAGTACACATACGATATTGTGAAGGTAAAAGTGACATCGTCAGGATTCAAATCCAGCATTCATTTATTTTGAATTGTTTAGCGTTTTTTTTTATCATACTTCGTGTACTTAAAATTGAGAAATTCTATTGATTTATAAACCTCCTTTAGGTTAAGAATTTTCTTAACAATTATTACTACTGTTTCAAATATCTATTGTTCGCTATATAGAAAAATTGCTCATTCAAGTGTCATTAGAGGAAGGATTTGGAGTGATGTTATGGCTCCAATCTGGATTCTTTTTCCAAAGTTCTTAGTGACGTATTTAAAAACATTGACAGGCAATTACTCGTGCTCTCCAAACATCAAATCCACATCACAGAACATAGATAAGTGACACTTAACATTCTGACTAAATGTAGCTACCAAAACCTTACGTGAATTCAAAACACACAGTTCACTGTAACGAATGAATTAAATAATCCAATTCCTTTTCGAGATGTTCTTGTTACAAGACACAAACACCATGTTGTATAACTAACACAAAACACCCAGTTCACAGTAAAAAAGAGATTTAATGGTTCACTTTTTATCCTAGATGATATGGTTATTAGATAAAACCACCATGCTGTGCACCTAACACAAAACACCTATTTTACAGTACAGAAAGAATTTGATGAATCACTTTCTTTCCTAGATGTTTTAGTTATTAGGCATAAACACCATGCTGTATAAGTAACACAAAACACCAAGTTCATAGTACAGAGTACAGAAGGAATCAAATGATTCACTTCGTTTCCTACATGTTCTGGTTATTAGACACAAACACCACACTGTATATCTAACACAAAATACCCAGTTCAAAGAACAGAAGGGAATTGATGGTTCACTCCCTTCCTAGATGGTCTGGTTATTAGACACAAACACCACGCTGTATATCTAACACAAAATACCCAGTTCACAGTACAGAAGGGAATTGATGGTTCACTCCCTTTCCTAGATGGTCTGGTTATTAGACACAAACAACATGCTGTATATCTAACACAAAAGGCACAAAATATATAGAATTTTCTAAAACACACAAAACATTGTAGTTCATCGTGTTTTTTTCTCAAGTACTTTCAATATGATATAACTTACAGAAATAATAACTTTTTTTGGATAGAATGTGTTTGGACGCAAGAGCTATTTTCTTTAATATGATGCTAATTAATATAAAAATTTGGTTTACTTGTTTAACATAATATTAATATACATAAAAATGAGTTTTTTAATGTAATTTTATTATTTATGTAAGTGTAGTTTATGTTTAAAATAATATTAATCTACATAAAATGTGTTTATGTGTTTCATATATTGTTTTTATACATACAAAGTTCTTGTTTAATATAATTTTATATATAAGATATGTTTTTATGTTGAACATGTATTTGACTCTGAGAAACGTATGCAACTTTCTCTTGTGTAATAAACACGTGTAACAAAGATTACTTTTATCTATGAAAACATGTAAACATAGACATAGAAAATGTAGGCTTACGGTATGCTCTTGTATCTGATATTCATTATTATATAATAATAATAACACCTTCGAAGTATGTGGACCTTTCTTTTCAAAAGTAAACTAAAAATGGTGTCGTAAGCTTGTTTTATCTCTATATCTACTTTAGTTTCAAAGTAGGTTTCAATGCCGAAGAGATTAACCTCGTTAGTAGAATGATCGGGTTAGTTGCAGTGTTGAGATCTTTTTCGGTATTAACACAAAACTTATAGTAAACGAAACGTTCTCTAAGAGATGTTTGTGTCTATCTTACATATTGGTGACTGTATTTGTTTACACTATATAAGATAAATATTTGTTTTTTTGTAATACAAGTGTTTTTTATGCATTTAAAGTTTCTTTCTGGTTTTGCCTAAAAACTATTGACTCTTTTACTGACGAGCACAACCATACAAACAATAACATCTCTACAGCTATTAGAGACATAAAACAAGGTTATTAGATTGCTAATTTACACACTGTTCAACCGTTTGGTATATATCTAGATCATGGAATCTGTGATCTCCGATAAAAGATTTGTAATTTATGAGAAAAAAACACTTACTGGAAGCCTAGACGACCTTTCTGATGTCTCTCAGCTTTGTATATGTATATCCCTCATCAGGTTACACCACAATTCCCAGTTTCGATGTGTTAAAATGTTTATATGATCTGAAAATATTGAGCAGTTGTATTTAATTATTTATATTTGTTTTAAGAGTTACAAATTATTCTACTGTACTGTTTCAGCATTACTAAACAAAAAAGTTTAAAATTAAAAAATGCAATCTCTCACTATGGTAAAATCGTACTGACTATTTGCGAACACTTTAATAACTTACTATGAAATGCCAGGTAGGTTGACACAGCGTTCATTGATTTTTGCTTTTTCATAGTGAAAATTGCCATAAATAACTCATAACCCTTCTACAGACGGAACACGTACATACGCTGTTAGGAGTGTAAGTTATTACATCATCTTCACGCATAGTGAAACTTTTGTTACCAGAGTCTGACATAGTGCCTCTTCAAATCTTTAGTGTAACATGTAACAGCAAAAAAAAAAAAAAAATGTCCACATACGAAAGGTAAACCAGGATCGATATTTCGTCATCTGTCAGATGTGAGGTAGTTACATAGTTATGTAGGAATGGAACTAGCTACGTGTGTATTTCTTTAGAAGACTCGTCAGGGAAAGACATGAAGTAAAACAGCTTGTGTTTAGAGCTTTTGTTTGAAAGATGATCGATGACGGATGTACGAAGAAGATATTTTAGTCCAGCTTCCTCTGACAGCTGACAGTAACGTTAACCTGGCTGTTAGCATGTTACCAGTCATCTCCGAAACGTTACCCTGGCTGGCTGTTAACATGTTACCAAACAGATCCAAAACGTAACACTGGGTTTCTGTACGTTAACAGAAAGCTCCAAATCCGTTACTCTGGCTGGCTGCATATTTCCAAACAGATCCAAAACGTTATCCTGGCTGGCTGTTAACACAAAGCCTGGCTGGCTGCATATTAACAGAAAGCTCCAAAACGGTTACTCTGGCTGGCTGCATGTTAACAGACAGCTCCAAAACCGTTACTCTGGCTGGCTGCATATTTCCAAACAGATCCAAAACGTTATCCAGGCTGGCTGTTAACACAAAGCTCCAAAACGTTACCCTGGCTGGCTGCATGTTAACAGACAGCTCTGAAATGTTAACCTGGCTGGATGCATGTTAACAGACAGCTCCAAAACGTTAACCAGGCTGGCTGCATATTAACAGAAAGCTCCAAAACCGTTAATCTGGCTGGCTGCATGTTAACAGACAGCTCCGAAACATTAACCAAGCTGGATGCATATCAACAGAAAGCTCCAAAACCGTTACTCTGGCTGGCTGCATATTTCCAAACAAATCCAAAACGTTATCCTGGCTGGCTGTTAACACAAAGCTCCAAAACGTTACCCTGGCTGGCTGCATGTCAACAGATAGCTCTGAAACGTTAACCAGGTTGGATGCATGTTAACAGAGAGCTCCGAAACCGTTACTCTGTCTGGCTGTATGTTAACAGACAGCTCCGAAACGTTAACGAGGCTAGGTGCATATTAACAGACAGTTCCCAGGCTGGCTGCATGTTAACAGACAGCTCCGAAAGGTTGGCTTGGTTTTCTGTATGTTGACATTAAATTTGTAGCTATATCGTTGTTGTTATGTACTTTAAGATCTTTCTTTCTCGACAAAGGATTTCATGAACTTAATGTTATATGTTAGGTATCCCCAAAAACTGTGGGGCATTAACACCAGCTAACTAACTTGTTGTTTTGTGATGGAAGTCAGCAGTTTTCACTGATGTTGAATAGTTACAGAGATGTTACACTTCTTAACAAAACATTCAGTTTATGGATCTTGTATTCACTGATGTCTTCTTTAGTCTATGGCCAGATTTAATAAATCAGTTCTTGTTTCTGAAAGATTACGTTGTGATGATTACAGTGTCATATACTGTATTATCTTTTGTCCTTTCGGGACATATTAAAGGTCACCTTTCGGTTTTTTGTTTATCAGCAACCACAACTAATATAAGTACTACTACTTATATACTTAGATACACCATAATGTGTGACTATTTTTACTAAGTTTACTGGAGAAAATACATTACATTCATGCGCTTTTTGCACATTAATAATTAGTGCAAAACTTCACATTTATTTACTCGTGTTACCTTTTCATAAACAAAATGTTTGCTTAAGGTTTCAGTCATTTTTATGGTTATGAAAAATATAAAAGTAATGAATAAACAAACGTGTTAAAATTAATTAATTAATAACTTACAAAATAAATAAATAATTGATGAAATACATAAATTAATAAACAGATATAAATATCTAATTTTATTCCATATTAATTAGTTCATTTATACAAATATATATATGTATATATGCAGTCAGTTTTTCTTTATTCTAAAGAACAAATATACAATGAACTATACGTGCTCTGCCAATCGCAAGTAGTCTCCAGGTAGAAGAATAGTAATTCTACATGTTTACACCGCTAAGATCCGACGTTCGATTCTGGTGAATATTACAGATAACTAAGATTGGCTTTGCTCTAAAACAAACAACAGGATAGAAACAAAGCGGCACCACAGTGGCACAGTGGTATGTCTGCTGACTCCCCTCCCTACAAACCTATTTTCTATACCCTTTGTGGGCAGAGTACAGATAACACGTCATACAGTTTTGCGCTTAATTTTAAACAACCTCCAAAAGAAACAACGCGAGCACGAAAACCTTTCTTTTCGTGTTAGAATTCAACGTATTTGTTGTAGAATCAAGGGGACGCCGTGTATATATATTCACACATTGTTTTACTGTTAAGTAGTGGGATGTTTATTATTTAATCAAATATTTTATAATTTTTTTGTCAGTTTATTCACCTGCTAATCTAGTTTGGTAAT
The DNA here is from genome assembly GCF_004210375.1 of Tachypleus tridentatus. Lineage (NCBI taxonomy): Eukaryota > Metazoa > Arthropoda > Merostomata > Xiphosura > Limulidae > Tachypleus > Tachypleus tridentatus. Next base: position 110,482,610 of record NC_134834.1, read on the forward strand.
TACGTATTTTTTTATATATGGGATAAAAGATTTCCATTATATCTTCGTATTAAGCCAGTCTAGACACAATAGGTTTAATAAGCTAATCTAGACTCAAATATGACAAAAGCTGTTACTACTGATCAAAACAAGTAGTTGTAATACGTAAATGTTGGAAACCAATTTAATTTGCAAACCTAAAGTTTTGCTTCATTTATATTTTTGTTTTGTAGTTAACCAAAAAAGTACACAGTGGACTGTCCACCACAGGTATTGAAACCCGGTTCTAGCATAGTAAGTCCGCAAACATACCATTCTACTAATGAAAAAGTACACATTGGACTGCTCACCACAGGTATTGAAACCCGGTTCTGGCATAGTAAGTCCACAAACATACCATTCTACTAATGAAAAAGTACACATTGGACTGCCCACCACAGGTATTGAAACCCGGTTCTAGCATAGTAAGTCCACAAACATACCATTCTAATAATGAAAAAGTACACATTGGACTGCCCACCACAGGTATTGAAACCCGGTTCTAGCATAGTAAGTCCACAAACATACCATTCTACTAATGAAAACGTACACATTGGACTGCCCACCACAGGTATTGAAACCCGGTTCTAGCATAGTAAGTCCACAAACATACCATTCTACTAATGAAAACGTACACATTGGACTGCCCACCACAGGTATTGAAACCCGGTTCTAGCATAGTAAGTCCACAAACATACCATTCTACTAATGCGGTGGAACCAAAACTTAAGGATCAAAATATTAAACCACCGCTTGATAATGTGCACATTTGAATGTCCAAATCAACGTGAAACAGTTATTAACGCAGCAGGTATCTAGATCATGTTAAAAACGATTGCTTACACAGTAGGTGTACAGCTGATGTTAAAAACGGTTGTTAGCACAACAGATGTCTGAATTATGTAAAAACGGTTGTTAACGCAGCAGATGTTCAATGTCTCCGGACTTACAACGTTAAAATCAGGGGTTCGATTCCCCTCGGTGGGCTGAGCAGATAGCCCGATGTGGCTTTGCTATAAGAAAAACACACAGCAGATGTTCAAATCATGTAAAAAGTGATTGTTAACACAGCAGATGTCTAAATCATGTAAAAACGGTTGTTAACGCAGTATATTCCCATATCATGTTAAAATCGATTTTTAATGCATCAAATGTTAAAATCTTATAAAAACGGTTATTAACTCAGCAGATGACTACATCATGTTCAAAACGATTATTAACGTAACATATATCCAATCATGTTAACTGGTTGTTAACACAGCAGATCTCTAAATCATGTAAAAATTGTTTTTAACGCAGCAGATTTCCAAACCACGTTAAATACAGTTGTTACCACAGTATACCTCCAGATGATGCTGAAAACGGTTATTAACGCAATAGATGTCTAAATTATGTAAAAACGGTTGTTGATCCAGCAGATTTCTAAATCATGTAAAATACAGTTATTAACGTAGATCATATTAAAAATGGTTACTAACGCAACATAAGTTTAACTCATGTAAAAACGGCTGAGCATTTGTCTAAATCATGTTAAAAACGGTTTTAACACAGCAGGGTTTCTGATCATGTTGAAAATGGTTGTTAACGCAGCGGAAGTCCACATCATATTAAAAGTGGTTGTTTGAGACTTTAAAATTCCGCTTTAATTCTTATAGACCAATTTCTCTCAGGTTTCCCGCTAGCCTAAGATGTTCAGGTAAACTTCATACAATAGTTACTTCACCAGATATATGTATAGTACTTACTGCTCCTAACGGTGTACTAAAGTCCATTAACATGAACTAAACGGAACCAAGTTTGTTTGTGATAGAAGCACATATGCTGCTTACCTTATAACGAAAGTTTCAAATCCTGGAACGACATTTGACATCAGAAAAAGCTTCAACTGAGAGTAAACTTTGTCATGGGTTTTTGACTGTAAGAAATTTTTAACAATTTCAAAAATATTTATACAAGTTTCGAACCAGTTCAGTCCTCTGTAGATTCTATCAGAAATATTTATACAAGTTTACAATGACTGCAGACATCTATAGACTGTATCAAACGACCCGGCATAGCCAAGTTGTTAAAACGTTCGACTAGTAATCTAAGGGTCGCGGATTGGAATCCTCGTCGCGCCAAACATGCTCGCCCCTTCAGCCGTAGGGGCGTTATACGTGTCGGATAATCAAACTACTATTTGGTAAAAAAAGTAGCCCAAGAGTTGGCAGTGGGAGGTGATGACTTGCTGCCTTCTCTCTAGTCTTACACTGTTAAATTAGGGATGGCTAGCATAGATAGATCTCGTGTAGCTGTGCGCGAAATCAAAAACAAGCAAACAATATACGACCTAATATAATATCACTATACCCAACAGTTAAATGGAATATTGCTTGAAACACTACCAACAATAGGAAAATAGAAGGAAAAGGGCTCGACCAAGACTACAAAACTGCTCATAATATTATTACAAGAGAAAAGTTATACAGATTAAAACAATGCAACCAAATACATGCCTACGTTTCCAGCACTTAGAAACAGTTCTATGGCTGTGCTTGTGTAAATCGACAAAGGTAATGTCTGTTCAAAACCGAAATGATAGATTACACTGCTATCCTGTTTAATACCACTGTTCCAGTTAATTGTTTAATACCCGTATAACAATTAATATTTCAAACAAATTCTCTGTTTTTATTTCTTGGGAATGAATTTAAGCATTAGATTTGGTCTACGAGATATGAAGCGATTTATGAAAACGTACGAGAAAATGTTTGGATGGTTATGAAACAAGTGAGATCCAAGAAGTCAGCTTACTCCATCTAACAGAAGATGAATAGAAAAGTTAGCTTACTCCATCTAACAGAAGATGAATATGAGAAAAGACTGACACAGAAAGAGTCAATGTTATTTCAACAGAAAGGAGATTTATAGATTTTACATTTTAAGGAGCAAGAAATCCACTATATCTGCACAAACAACAGTAACTAACTTCAAGTTGCCAAGAACCGTCACAGACCGGCTAACACTGGATACAAAAGTCTAGTTAGTGTATTCTGTACTTGTATTGTGACCAGTATTATCTGTGGCTCTGACTGTGCAAGTGAATTTATGTATTTCCCCCATTTCACCGGAAAATGTCTAAATAAGGAAGGTACAGAAGTAATAAGAACTGAGGATCAGTATATCAATTGTGGATTATTACCGACAGTTAAGCTAAATAGTAAAGTTAAAATATTGTCAGTATTGGTATATGTCTAAGTATATAAAGTTCCTAAAATGTAAAAATATTTGTTACCACTACGTAAGTTATTGGAACGCAGCTGAATTTTGAATCTCAGAACATTCTGAGATAAAATTTTATTTCAAGTGAATTTCTTCTCGTCATCAAGAGCAGCTAAATTTTGCTACATCGCCAGCCAGTGTCTATTGTTCTAAAAATAAACATCTATGAGAAAATGAAGACTTAAATGGGAAAACTTTAGACAGGAAGTTCTTAGAAACACAGTTAGTGTGTGTTTAAATTACTCTACACGATACTGTGTATTTACCTATTTTGTTTATAAAGTATTCTCTATACTAGAGGTTATGGTACAGTTCATTTGTTTGTTTGTTTGTTTTTGAATTTCGCACAAAGCTACTCGAGGGCTATCTGTGCTAGCCGTCCCTAATTTAGCAGTGTAAGACTAGAGGGAAGGCAACTAGTCATCACCACCCACCGCCAACTCTTGGGTTACTCTTTTACCAACGAATAGTGGGATTGACTGTTGCATTATAACGCCCCCACGGCTGGGAGGGCGAGCATGTTTGGCACGACGGGGATGCGAACCCGCGACCCTCAGATTACGAGTCGCACGCCTTAACACGCTTGGCCATGCCGGGCCCGGTACAGTTCGTACATTATTCAGAACACCAGAGGTCAGAGCACGGTATCTGTACCATCACTACACCATAAGGTAAAACTAATAACGCATACTTTATACCAGATATTATGGCATGATAGTACTTATAGTAAGAAAGTGGCAGATGTATGACACATTCAGTATAAATTATTTGCTCGTATACGCTTTTAACAACAAAATAATAAATCTTCAAAAGTATTTGTGAGACGCCATTAGGTGGTGAACTAAACTCATACAAAATTACAAATCATGGAATCATTTGAGAAATTTGTAGAGCAAATACACAAATATCACAAAAACAGATTTCTCAATTTTACTGACTGACTGACATTGTTGGACATTTCTAGCTGTGTAACAAACATACTTACCCTTTTCTTTGATAGATTGTTTAGGCAGAGTATTCATGATGAAACTTTGTAGAATAGACTTCAACTACCTGTTGAAAAGACACTAGTGTAGAGGATGACGTTTCGAAAGTCTTCCGCCTTTCGTCTTCAGTTATAATTGCACCAAATAGAACAGGGACCATGTGCTATTTCTGTTTTATAAATTGCACATCACTAAAAATAAGAGCTATTTGACGTAAGTCAGGTAATATCTTGGACAGAGACGCCATTTAAAAATATACACATCTGCTGTCTCACTCCGTATATTGAGTTGATGTGGTAAAATAAAGTGATAAAGAGGGTGTGGTCTTCTTAAGTTACAACACTATGTGAAAAGTTGTATTACACCACACTCATTCCTACCTTGTTTACTCACTTTTCGTCCATACATCCCTACACTTTCAATTTTTCTAAAAACATTGTTTCTACTTTTCTATGCTATCCACTGCACCATAGGATAAAACAGAGTTTATGAACTGTTCACTACACCAGATATTATGGTACAGTTTGTGCAATAGTAATCGCACCTGAGGTTAAGGAACAGTTTGAACAGTATTCACTGCACCATAGTTACGATACAGTTTTTAAGTATTCATTGAACAAGGAAATAGAATAAAGTATTTGAAATACTCATTGCACCATAAATTAGGGTACAATTTATATAATAACAATACGAAAAGAGTTTACGGCTAAGTATTTATAGTATTATCTACACGAAACATTAGGATTTAGTTCTTATAGTATTCATAACCTAAGTCGTTATTAGTTTAATAACAAGCTCATAAAGTTCTTATTGGTTAAGTTAGATTATGCTTATTAATTCCTCAAGTTCCGGTTAGTTCATTCGGACGGTTCTCATCGGTTTATTTACAATGTCCTGATTTTGTTTTTGCTTTACATACACAGTACTCAAATACTTGTTGGTTTTCTGAGACAAACAGTAGATCAGTAGCTTTACTTTTATAATATATTAAATGTCTTCACACTTACCTGCAAACGAATAAAGTATTTTTGCTCAGACCAGGATTGTCTGTAAAGGTTTAAAGCTGGTACAACATAATCGTCAATACGTCAGCAGCAGCTGGTTTTGTAAGAATACACATGTATTAGAGGAAGTTGTTAACTCCATATTCGAAATGGTGCTATTTCAGAAATGCTCCAGATTGTTAATAATTGTATTCCAAAAACAGTGATAATCGTCTGTAAACATCGCTCTCTAAATAAAATAAGAATAACCAAACTACAGTAATTTAAAGTTTAGTTCATCAAAGGCAAAATGATTTCAATTTGTTACCTTCTTTAACAAAATAAAAGGGTTTAAAAAATTGCTTTATGTTTTACCAAATAAACAGGAACATTTTTAGTGTTAAAAAAGCTGAACATCGGTAAATATTTCACGTGGTACATTTTTAGTGTTACATAAACTTAACTTTGTTAGGCATTTCATGTGATATTTCTGTAGAATTATACAAATTAAACTTCGGTAAGTTATATAAACTAAACTTCTGTAGATATTACATATGGTATATCTGTTGTGTTATATAAATTAAACATCAATAGATTTTTCATGAGGTATATCTGCAGCGTTATATCAACTATATAAAAAGCAGATATGTAAACAACACATCAGTAGATGTTACATGTCGTATATCTGTAAAGTTATATAAACTATAAAACAAAACATTGGTAAATGTTACATGTGGTATGTCTGTAGAGTTATATAAACTAAACTTCTCTAGGTGTTACATATGGGATAACTGTAGTGTTCTATAAACTAAACTTCTGTAGATATTTCATGTGGTATATCTGCAACGTTATGTAAACTAAACTTCAGTAAATGTTACATAAGATACATAACTGGTGTTATATCAACTAAACTTCGGTAGATATCACATAAAATATATTTGTATTATTATATAAACTAAAATTCTGAAGATATCTCATGTGGTATATCTGTAGTTTTATATAAAATAAACTTCGGTGGATATTACATGTGATATATCTGTAGGTTATATGAACTAAGCTTTGGTAGATGCTTAATGTGGTATACCTGTAGAGTTATATAAACTAACCTTCGGTAGATATAACGTATAGTATATCTGTAGTATAACATAAACTAAACTTCAGTAGATATTACATTTGGTATATATGTGGTGTTCTATACACTACACGTCAGTAGATATTGTATGTGGTATATATGTGGTGTTCAGTAGATATTACATTTGGTATATATGTGGTGTTCTATACACACGTCAGTAGATATTGTATGTGGTATATATGTGTGTGTTCATTTGGTATATATGTGGTGTTCTATACACTACACGTCAGTAGATATTGTATGTGGTATATATGTGGTGTTCTATACACTACACATCAGTAGATATTACATTTGGTATATATGTGGTGTTCTATACACTACACGTCAGTAGATATTGTATGTGGTATATATGTGGTGTTCTATACACTACACGTCAGTAGATATTACATTTGGTATATATGTGGTGTTCTATACACTACACGTCAGTAGATATTACATTTGGTATATATGTGGTGTTCTATACACTACACGTCAGTAGATATTACATTTGGTATATATGTGGTGTTCTATACACTACACGTCAGTAGATATTGTATGTGGTATATTTGTAGATTTATATAAAACAAACGTTGGTAGACATTACATCTTGTATATCTGTAGGCTTATATAAACTAAACTTCGGTAGGTATTACACATGATATGTTTGTAGTGTTAAATAAACTAAACTACGGGAGATATTTCATGTGGTATAACCGTAGTGTTATATAAAATACACGTAGGTAGGTATTTAATTAGCTATATATGTAGTGTTATATAAAGTAAAAGTTGGTAGATATTACATTTGTTATATCTGTTGTGTGATATAAACTAAACTTCGGTAGCCACTTCACATGATATAACTGTAGTGTTATATAAAGTAAATTTCGGTAGATATTACATATGGTATATATATAGTGTTACATAAAGTAAATTTCGCTAGTTATTTCACGTGTTATATTTGTAGAGTTATATAAACTAATCTTCCGGAGATATTAAATACGCTATACCTCTGACGTTTTATATAATAAACTGCGGTAGATGTTATATATGGTGTTATATAAAGTAAACATCGGTATATATTTTATATGGTATAATCGTTGTGTTATATAAACAAAACTTCGGGAGATATTTTATATGGTATAATCGTTGTGTTATATAAACAAAACTTCGGGAGATATTTTATATGGTATACCTGTAGTGTTTTATAAACAAAACTTCGGGAGATATTTTATATGGTATAATCGTTGTGTTATATAAACAAAACTTCGGGAGATATTTTATATGGTATATCTGTAGTGTTTTATAAACAAAACTTCGGGAGATATTTATATGGTATAACCGTTGTGTTATATAAACAAAACTTCGGGAGATATTTTATATGGTATATCTCTAGTGTTTTATAAACAAAACTTCGGGAGATATTTTATATGGTATAACCGTTGTGTTATATAAACAAAACTTCGGGAGATATTTTATATGGTATAACCGTTGTGTTATATAAACAAAACTTCGGGAGATATTTTATATGGTATAACCGTTGTGTTATATAAACAAAACTTCGGGAGATATTTTATATGGTATAACCGTTGTGTTATATAAACAAAACTTCGGGAGATATTTTATATGGTATAACCGTTGTGTTATATAAACAAAACTTCGGAAGATATTTTATATGGTATAACCGTTGTGTTATATAAACAAAACTTCGGGAGATATTTTATATGGTATAACCGTTGTGTTATATAAACAAAACTTCGGGAGATATTTTATATGGTATAACCGTTGTGTTATATAAACAAAACTTCGGGAGATATTTTATATGGTATAACCGTTGTGTTATATAAACAAAACTTCGGGAGATATTTTATATGGTATAACCGTTGTGTTATTTAAAATAAACGTCCGTAGTTACTTCATTAGCTATATATGTAGAGTTATATAAACTATATATACAACACTTTGATAGATCTTACATGTGGTGTATCTCTGGGGTTACACCAATTATATAAATAACACATACGTAAACAACACTTTGGTAAGTGTTACATGTGGAATATCTGTAGAGTTATTTAATCTATCTGAACAACACGTTGGTAGATGTTTCATGCGTTATTTAAATTATGTAAGAAATGCGTATATAAACATGACATTGGCAGATATTGCATGTGGTATATCTGTAGAGTTATATAAACTAATCTTTTGTCGGTATTACATATGGTATATCTGTAGTGTTATATAAAATAAGCGTTGGTAGATATAACTTGTGGTACATCTGTGGAGTTGTATAAATTTATCTTCGGTAGATAGTACGAGTGGTAAATCTCTATTTTTATATCAACAAAACTTTGGTAGATATTACATGCGGCATATCTGTATTGTCATACAAACTAAACTTCGGGAGATATTACATATGATATATCTCTAGTGTTACATAAAATATACTTCAATAAATATTGCAAATATTACATTTATAGTATTTTATAAATTAAACTTCGGTAGATATTATATATGGTATATATGTAAAGTTATATAAACTAAATATCTGGAGATATTACGTGTGGTATATCTGTAGTATTGTATGAACCAAATTTCGGGAGATATTACATATGGTATATCTGTAGTGTTATATAAACTATATAAACAACACATATATAAATAAATGTGGTATATCTGTACAGTTCTTTAAACTACTTAGAAATAAGTATGTAAAATAAACTTCGGAAGCTATTACATATGGTATATCTATAGTTATAAACACTAAGCATCGGAAGATATTACATTTGGTATATCTGTAGTATTATATGAACTAAACTTTTGTAGATATTACATATGGTATATCTGTAGTGTTATATAAACTAAACTTCTATAGATGTTTCATTTGGTATATCCGTGGACTTATATAAACTAAACCTCTGCAGATATTACGTATAGTATATCTGTAATGTCATGTAAACTGAAGTTCGGTAGATATTACATGTGGTACATATTTAGTGTTATATAAACAACACATATAAAAACAACACTTTGGTAGATGTTACATGTATAGCTGTAGAGTTATTTAGAATAGCTAAAAATATGTATATAAACATAACTACAGTTGATATTGCATATGGTATATGTCTAAGAGTTATAAAAACTATACTTCAGTAAATATTAACTATAGTATATCTGTAGAGTTGTATAAACTATAGTTCGGTAAATATTACGTACAGTCATGTGAAAAGGTCAGGACACCCTGTGAAAGCTTGTGTACTTTTGTAACATTTTTGGATATATAGATATTTAATCTCAATTTCAACAATACTGAGAGATTATAGGAATATAACTAAACAATTAAAACTGAAGAAAATACTTTTCAAGATCTTCTGTAAATGTAATTCTACAAAAATGCATATTCTATTTGAGGAAAAAGTTAGGACACCCCACATTTATTCCCACTTAAAATGGCTCAACTCACACACAGGGGTATCACACCAGGTGCACATGATTAGAAGGTCGTTACTCAGCATTTTGAATGAGGCTTGCCCTATTTAAACCTCAGACATTTGGTTTGGTATATCTGTAGTATTATATAAACTAAACTTCGGGAGATATTTCATGTACTATATCTGTAGTTTTATATAAACTATACCTCGGTAAGTGTTACATGTGGTATATATGTACAGTTATATAATTTAAAATTAGGTGAGTATTACATTAGGCATATCTGTAGTGTTAAATTAACTTAACTTCGATATATATTACACACGGTATAGCTGTAGAGTTATAGAATTAAACTTCGGTAGATATTACGTATGGTATATCTATAGCTTTATATAAACATCTGATATATATGTAGTGTTATACAACTAAACATCAATAAATTTTTCATGTGGTAATTTTCTAGTGTTATATAAACTAAACCTTGGTAGATGTATCATTGTGGTATATCTGTAGAGTTATATCAATTCAACTTCGGTAGGTATTACATATGATATATGTGTATTGTTATATAAGCTAAACATAGAGAGATATTACATATGAGATGGCCCGGCATGCCCTAGCGCGTTAAGGCGTGCACTTCGTAATCTGAGGGTCGCGGGTTCGCGCCCGAGTCGCGCCAAACATACTCACCCTCCCAGCCGTGAGGGCGTTATAATGTTACGATCAATCCCACTATTCGTTGGTAAAAGAGTAGCCCAAGAGTTGGCGGTGGGTGGTGATGACTAGCTGCCTTCCCTCTAGTCTTACACTGCTAAATTATGGACGGCTAGCACAGATAGCCCTCGAGTAGCTTTGTGCGAAATTCCAAAACAAACAAACATATGAGATATCTGTAGTATTATATAATTAAATTTCGATACCTATTACATATGGTATATCAGCATAGTTATAAAAAGTAATCTTCGGTAAATATTAAATGTGGTATATCTGTACACACAGCTATAATTAATAGAATCATTTACTTTGCAGAAGAAACTAATTTGAAAACTAAGTGTTATAAATGGAACAAACAGCTATGATTTATGTAATAATTTACTTTGTAGCATTGATAATTAGAGAAACTACAGTTACGACAGAAAATGTTCAAACCTCTGCGTCGTGAGTAGTTTTTTCCTCATAACTTAAAAAGTATTATGATTAGGAGAATGAAAGTATAGTATATTATAACTATTAAACTAACACACATCTACATAAATTTTTATGCAAATTGAACAACAAATAAACTGGTTATAAACAAATAACCAAACATAGGAGGGGCAGAAAGTGTTTTTGCGTCTACTTTAATGGTCAGTTGTGTAGCCTTTCAGGTGAATTACTTGGCGCAATCTCTTCTCATTGCCCTCCATGATTGTTTGACAGTACTCGATTGGTATTTTCTTCCATTCTTCTTTACAGAAGGCCTCTAACTCTTGCAAGTTTTTCGATGACGCTGATGAACCCTGGTCTTCAACTCATGCCAAACGTTTTCAATTGGGTTGAGATCGGGTGACTGCAATGGCCACTCCAGAACGCTTATATGGTTCCTCTGCAACCAGGATTGCACATACTTCGATGTGTGCTTAGGGCCATTGTCGTGCTGGAAGATCCAACGACGCTCAAGCCGCAAGTTCCAAGCATCATTCTTGATACAAGTGCCTAATTACGTACTCTTCTTTTTACATGATTCCGTTGAAGCGGTGAAGGCTGCCTACACCAGAAGAGTTGAAGGAACCCCATAGCATGATCGAGCCACCTCCGTGTTTAACAGTAGGGACGGTGTTCTTTGGAAGATTTCGTTCCCCCTTCTTACGAAAAATGTATCGAACATCATTGTGGCCGAAAAGCTCGATTTTCAGTCTCGTCTGACCAAAGAATACTCTTCCAATAGGTAAAGGGTTTGTTTACGTGCTTTCTTGCATACCTCAATCGTGCTTCTAAATGAACAGGCTTTAAATATGGAGTTCTATAAGGATGGCATGCTTTGAACCCAGAAGAGCGTAACATGTTCGTAACTGCAGGATGCTTACTTCAACCCCACTTTCCTTTACCAGTTTCTGTATGTCATTACGTGTTAAACGAGGGTTCCTACTAACTTCTTTGAGAACCTTCCTCTTGGTGCTCTCTGGAATTTTGGTGGAGCGCTCGGAACGAGGGAGGTTAGAAGTTGATCCTGTAAGCTTAAACTTGGAAATTATGCTTTGAACAGTAGATTTTGGCACATTAAGTTGTGTAGCAATACCGGAAAGAGACACACGAGACTTGTATTTTACAATAAATTCGTTTTTTAAATAACTGGACAATTGTTTCCTGTTCACCATGATGACCAAGCATAATAACAGAGACGGCGCTAAATTGCCGGAAGTACATTTTTTGCTGGCTAAATTCCAATAATTATGAACCTAGTATCTAGTCCTGGAATGATATAATATAGTTTATTCGCCAAACTAAACAATTTTTTACGGAAATATCAAATTTTTTACACGTTCTGAACTGTACGAACACTTTCTACTCCTCCTATTTTTGGTTAATTGTTTATAAACAGATTATTTGTAGTTTAATTTCCATAAAAATGTATATAGATGTGTATTAGTATAATATTTATAATATACCATATTTCTATTAGCCTAATCGTGATACTTTTTAAGTTATGAGCAAAAAAACTACTGGGGATGCAGGGATACGAACACTTTCTGTCTTAATTGTAAATGTTAAAAATGGAACACACAGCTTTGATTTATGAAATGATTTACTTCTTAGCAGTAAGTAATTAGAAAAACTAAAAGTTAAAGAGAAATACACAGCAATTATTAATGGAAAATTTACATTGTAGCAGTAAGTAATAAGAGAACCTAATGATAAAAACGGAACACCCAGCTATGATATATTGAATGGTTTATTACTGTAGAAGTTAATTGTGAGAGAAACAAAATGTTGAAAATGGAACACACAGCGTTGAATTATAGAATGACTAACTTTGTAGCAGTAAGTAAATAGAGAACCTGAATATTAAAAATGGAACACACACCTACGATTTATGGAATGATTTACTTTGTAGCAGTAAGTAAATAGAGAACCTGAATATTAAAAATGGAACACACACCTACGATTTATGGAATGATTTACTTTGTAGCAGTAAGTAAATAGAGAACCTAAATATTAAAAATGGAACACACACCTATGATTTATGGAATGATTTACTTTGTAGCAGTAAGTATATAGAGAACCTAAATATTAAAAATAGAACACACACCTATGATTTATGGAATGATTTACTTTATAGCAGTAAGTAAATAGAGAACCTAAATATTAAAAATGGAACACACACCTATGATTTATGGAATGATTTACTTTGTAGCAGTAAGTAAATAGAGAGCCTAAAGATTAAAAATGGAACACACACCTATGATTTATGGAATGATTTACTTTGTAGCAGTAAGTAAATAGAGAACCGAAATATTAAAAATGGAGCATACACCTATGATTTATGGAATGATTTACTTTGGAGCAGTAGGTATATAGAGAACCTAAATATTCAAAATGGAACACGCGCCTATGATTTATGGAATGATTTACTTTGTAGGAGTAAGTATATAGAGAACCTAAATATTAAAAATGGAACACACACCTATGATTTATGGAATGATTTACTTTGTAGCAGTAAGTAAATAGAGAACCGAAATATTAAAAATGGAGCACACACCTATGATTTATGGAATGATTTACTTTGGAGCAGTAAGTATATAGAGAACCTAAATATTCAAAATGGAACACACGCCTATGATTTATGGAATGATTTACTTTGTAGGAGTAAGTATATAGAGAACCTAAATATTAAAAATGGAACACACACCTATGATTTATGGAATGATTTACTTTGTAGCAGTAAGTATATAGAGAACCTAAATAATAAAAATGGAACACACACCTATGATTTATGGAATGATTTACTTAATAGCAGTAAGTAAATAGAGAGCCTAAAGATTAAAAATGGAACACATACCTATGATTTATGGAATGATTTACTTTGTAGCAGTAAGTAAATAGAGAACCGAAATATTAAAAATGGAGCACACACCTACGATTTATGGAATGATTTACTTTGGAGCAGTAAGTATATAGAGAACCTAAATATTCAAAATGGAACGCACGCCTATGATTTATGGAATGATTTACTTTATAGCAGTAAGTAAATAGAGAGCCTAAATATTAAAAGTGGAACACACACCTATGATTTATGGAATGATTTACTTTATAGCAGTAAGTATATAGAGAACCTAAATATTAAAAGTGGAACACACACCTATGACTTTTGGAATGATTTACTTTGTAGCAGTAAATAATTGGAAAAACTAAAAGTTAAAGAGAAGCCCACAACTATTATCTTTGTAATGACCTACTTTGCGACGATAAGTAATTATTACGATATGTGTACCTTGAACTCACTTACAAGAAATTTATGTATTTCTAAATTTTACTGAAAATTATTATTTTAGCAGCGTAACTCTTTTGATTCCAATAACAACAAAATGCGTTAAGAATATTCAAGTTTAACATTTTACACTGAGATATATCATTTAGTTTCTGTACACTGTTATCAAAACATTATCTGCGTAGTTTCTCTGAAAGTTGCATAAGTTTTATTTATATTAACCATCTGGCTGCTTGGTGATCATATATTTTTGTTCAGTCTTCTGTTATTCTCAGTATTAATGATTGAATGACCCGTTGGTTTTCTTTTCCCTGATACGTTAGTTTACTGATAATTCTGTTTGTTATACATTTAACTTCTGATTCACTGTATGTGTTTTCATATAAAGTACTTTTTGTATTGTCTGGCCAATAGTGTTTCAAATAATTATTTATTTGATCGGAAATTCGAGGGCTAATTGCGCTCTCTATCCCCAATTTAACAATGTGAGACTAAAGCTAATCATCACCACCCGCCACCAACTCTTTACCAAAAAATAGTGTGGCTGGTGGTGTTACGAACCCACGACCCTCAGATTATGAGTCGAGTGCCTTAACCACCTGGCCATGCCGGGCCCTGTTGTGACTATAAACTACTTCGTATTCTTAAATGAATTTTGAATAGAATAAATCAGCCTAAGTACACTTTTGACAAGAAAAGAAAATTATTTAGATTTTTAGATACAACTGTGATATTCCATAGAGAAAAATGATTTTTGTAAATACTTTTAAAGGTGAATTTTCAACAACCCTTCTTAATCCAGGCTCTTATTAAGTTATATAACAATATTCCCTTAATCCAACCTTTAAAGGTGAATTTTCAACAAATTTAATAATTGCCTTAGAAACTGTACTTTGGTTAGGTATAATTCCTGTGTGGTTGCCATATTTTTAAACACTTTAGTTTTTGAGTAAAAAATGAAACAAAATATGCAGATCCTCGAACAAAAGTTCCTCTCGGTCATTCGGCTGTTTCCATGACGTTTTAAAACTATGACGTAATAGTTGCCAAACACACTTCGTTGCTTGTCGACCATTGTGTTCCTTTTAGTGCTAGTGTTTTATGTAAATCTATCGGTGCTTTTTCGGATTACATACTTTGTGAGACTATTTTTTGTCTTGATATTTCTACTTTATGTTTGTTTTATGATAACATGGTTTACTGCATTGCTTATGGTTGTAAAAACGGTTTAGCATCGGACAAAAGCTTCTTT
Organism: Tachypleus tridentatus; assembly: GCF_004210375.1. Classification (NCBI taxonomy): domain Eukaryota; kingdom Metazoa; phylum Arthropoda; class Merostomata; order Xiphosura; family Limulidae; genus Tachypleus; species Tachypleus tridentatus. The sequence goes on from NC_134834.1 coordinate 110,498,112, forward strand.
TTGTTTCCGTGCAAGGAGAAGGAACTGGCAAAGTGGTGACAGTGGGTGCAGATGGTCAATAGGAAGAACTGGACTCCTTCACACCATGCAAAGCTTTGTCAAGATCACTTTGAACACTCATGTTTTGTGTCGGATCCCACTGTTTTGGATTCCGTGGGTTTCAAGCCAGGCAGGTTGAGACTGAAAAAACCATCGGCAGTAGACAGGATCATCCCCATCATCTTTCCTCGTGTATAGGTGAGGACTGATCTCAGCCTGCAGCGTACAGCTTCCACCCCTCTGAAGCCATCCCTTGCCATCACGAAAAGAATAAACTTAAAGGTATGTGTACAGTATAAAGTGATAAACAATAACTAGTACAATATAATAATTTAAAAAGTACAAGTTTTTGAAGAATGTAACTAGACATACACATTTCACATTCATGAGAGTGTTTTGTATTTGTGGCACCTGAAAGTCATTGAAACCTTAATTTCCTAGTCTAGACAGTGGACAAATCTATCCCAAATAGAGTATATTCCAAGTTTAAAAGCTGGTAGATCATTCTGTAGATGTTTATCATTTTTAAATATGGAAAAGATTGAAGAATACCATTTTTCAAATTTAACATTTCAAGATAAATTGAAATAAGACTATGTCTTGAACATGTTGAAGTAATCAAGTACATGTTATGTATTTTTTTTAAAAAGTGTAGACTTGTAAAAAATCAAATATAAACTCCATAACATATTTCCATAACTCATCATAATAAAATTAATCTTAACACAGTACTTTCACATTGTCATATTAAATGTAAATCTCATAATCCTCATAAAGCATGTTGTTTTAATATATAATATTATTTCTTCAGCGTTTAGAGGAAAGTGCTGCTGATGACAGGTGCCTACTTCTGTAGAGGAAGTTGTGATTCAGCCCACCCCTGATGATGACTGCCAAGACTCTAGAGCTGACTGATGTCTGTCTGTTCAGACTCTTGTAAGTAGATCATGATTGTTAGATTAAACATTCATAAGTTGTAATAATTGATGTATAATTTTATTGGCATTAAGTTGAATCTAATCGTGAAAGAATGTTATTATTTCAACACCTAAATAAAAACCTATTGTTTTAGCCTATCCCAAGTATTCCAAGAGGGACACAGACTGTCTGGTATTCTGTTTCCAGAGGTGTACAGGTATTCCCATCTGGCTTGAATACTGTAGTTACCCAGACAGAAAATCTTCCAACAATATATTGTGCTTGTGGTGCTGGTAAGTTAGTTTGAATATGACATTTTCATTCATGATTTAACAATATTCAACAGTCAGATTAGTCTTGTTAATATTATTTTGATTATTTATTATAAACTATTGCTGGTAAACAGTACATTGTTCATATACATGTAATTCTTTCACTGATTTTTGCAGAATCATCACCTGCTACTAAGAAGTCCTCTGTATCACAAGTGACAGATGCTGATGATGTTCATATGAGTGATGATGAAGGTGCTGATCCTGAATGGACAATGGATGAAAACAGTGAGACTGAGGAGTATGAATTTTTTAATTATGTTATCTATGTTAACAAATAAAACCCAATCTTTGATACCAATAATTTATAAACACCAGACAGATTTCGAGATGCTTAAAATTGCACGTGAAATAATTCAAACCATATTTTTTGTCATGACTTAGGCTTACCGTTCTTCCACTGGAGGTATGACCGACTTGCAACCGGCCTGGGCGCTATCAGTATCACTCACAGTTCTGCTACTCTCGCTCGTGGAACTGTTCTCACCACTAGAACTTGTCAGATCTGTGTCAAAGTAACTGTTGTATGTTTGTTCAAAGTAGGTTCGAATTGATATGGCGCTACTTCACACTGTTCAGAACACAAAGTCAAAACAGACTCCACCTCTGTTTCTCCATATGCACTGGCCATGTTTATTTACATTCCACGCGTTGGCGTTGGCGGTTTATATGGCAATTATTACGTCACAGTACTTTTTCTAGCAGCAAACGTAAAAACTAAAACGTTCGGATTGCCGCTCGGAAAGGGCTCTTTCTACATAAAGTTCTATGTTTCATTTATTAGGACATTTTTTTATAAAACATGTGAACCTGCAAAATTAATCAGTATAAGTAGTTCTTTGGACTGCAAAGTATTCTTTTTTCTGTAAAATTCACCTTTAACTTGTTTTGATTTTTATTATTTTAAGACAAGTGGAGTGTGTGGTGTCCGTTTATTGTTCAAAGTTATTTTCAATAAATCACAGACACCTACTGTAGAAGAGTTCTCATTCCACATATATTGTTTAAACCCTGACAATATGTAATTAACTGTTTACTAATTGAAGATTAATTAATCAGATGATTGATATATAGTGACATGCAAATTTAATTAAGTATTAATACGTTACTTCAATGATGGATATGTTTATGATATGCAAAACGAAATTAATTAATATACATGTTCGAGTTATAATCAAATTTAATATAATTATTACGTAATCTTTGACATCAGTAGATGTTTTCCCCGAATCGAGGATGTTGTCAAGGGGCGTGAAAAAATCATGTCACCAATGCAAGAGGACGTGAATACAGAAGCGAGGTGACGTCATCACCACACGAAGAAATGTCAAGATGGATCACCCAATGTTATTACACTAAATATATAGTTTCCACTTTTGGAGTCATTTCAAATCGTCTGCTGATTGAAGGTAAGAACACAGTATCACTTACAGAGATAAGTTGTATTTTACTCTATTATAAAATAAGAGTTGAGATATTGTGGAATATTTTACATTTTTAAATAGGTTATATTTTCACTTATATAAAACCCCAATATATTCTATGCAGGTATATGTTAACATATCTTACTTAAACAATGGCTGAATGAGACAGAAACAAACCGTAACAACGTAGTGTTACAATGGTGGATGGTGTCTCTTTAATGCAATTCTGTTATTATATAATTCCATAGGGCTAGGTAAATATTTCAACTTTTTTCAGTTTCAAATGATATTTGTGATTGATAAATTATGTTATATTTGTTATATATAAAAAAGGATTAATGTTCCTATATGCAGATGGTGTTACTAAAAGATTTAATATATAATATGATTATGGCTTTAAATTTTATATTTCTGTGGACTTACAATGCTAGAAACAGGTTTAGATAGTCGTGGCTTATAGACGCAGATATTGTGTGTCTGTGTGCTTAACTTCAAACAAACAGTTCTATATTTAATTTGTATAGCATAATCTTTCATTTATGACCTTTTATATGCATAAACTTATCGATAACTCATTAGCTTACATTTATATCATTAATATATTGTATAGCATATATTTGTAATAAACAAAAATAAGCCCGAACAAAAATAAAAAATTCTGTACCAATCAAAAGAATCCTCAAGGTACAGGCTATAATGAGCTTCATACAAATGTATCCTAGGTTTTGAAGGTAATTGCTTATGTAGGACCCACAATGCGCCGGGGATACACTGTTTACTTAGTCTTAATCTCTTCTCGCCAGTCTCACATGAAGAAATTCATACATAATAAAATAATCTAAAGAAATAGAAATTAAGAGAGCGAGATGTGGGTGCTCAAACCCACAACGTCCCACATCTAAATAGTTCTTCACTACCTCTATACAGTTGTGGGTAGGTTACTGATCTCCAAAGTAAAGAAGAAGAAGAAAATGAAAATAACAAGGTCTTACCACTAGGGGTAAGTAAAATAGGCTTACCTCCTTATGTTGGCATTCCAGCCCCCAGTACGGTAGTAAAGCATTAATTAGTAGTCCAGTAGACAAATTATACTAGTATAAAAGGGCCCAACCAGGTATCTAAACTAACTAATATAACTCCAAACCACCAACCATTAAGTCCAATATAAATACCAGTTTACAGTCTCTAATTAAGCCTTTGTAGGTGATAAGGTGTTCATCTGCATAAGGTAATGCCAAGCTGTTTAAATGATTTTATCAGTAATTAAAAACACTTATCAGAAACTGTCAGGAACTTTTCATTAATTTTTAGTTATTTATATTTATTTAATACATTCTTATATTTATCTCAGAATATTTTAATAATTTCGTTTTGAGTTTCTTTATTGAATCCATTATATATTTGTTTTTGCCTCAATAATTCAACAATATTTTACTACAGTTTTTTAATACTGTTACCTTTCATATTCATTAGGCGAGATTCACCTGGCAATCACTAATGTTTTACATACACATTTAGCACGTTTGAGAATCGTTTACAAATTCAGGGAACAGACGGGACTTACACAACACACATTTAAGAATATACATCACAAGCATTTCTAAATCTATATATTAAACTGAAACAAACATAGATATTAAAATAAATATACAGGGTGTTCGGAAAGTCACTGTACAGTTTTGTAATTATATTTTATTCAGTCTTTCAAGCCAGCAACTGATAGCGGTGTTTAGAAACAAAATACGAAGGATCCAGGCCTGTATTGATGCCAACAGGGGTCACTTTCAACATTGTTTATAATTGTCATTCATATTTATCTCCTGTACGTAGTACCTGAAAGCGCTAAATACAAATTTTATCTTTCTTAACACAATCAATAATAACATTATTGAGGTGTTCTCGAGCAACGGGAATTCTTGTTAGGTTTTCCAACGAATTGACATCTCTGACGTGTTTCACAAACATCGTTCCTAATTTTTAGCCAAAAGAAACGTCTCGTAATTTTGTCACATGTGTTTTGGCACCTGAATTTACACCCGTTCGATATATCATAAAATAATGTTCTTATACACAGGTTCAGTATGTTTTAGTATAATAGTGTTATACCAAGGTTCAATATATATCAACAGTATCGTCTCATAAACAGGTTCCGTATATGTTAACATAATGGTACTATAAACAGGATCAGTATATGTTAAATATAATGGTATTATAAACAGGTTCAGTATATGTTAATATAATGGTATTATAAACAGGTTCAGTATATGTTAATATAATGGTATTATAAACAGGTTCAGTATATGTTAAATATAATGGTATTATAAACAGGTTCAGTATATGTTAATATAATGGTATTATAAACAGGTTCAGTATATGTTAATATAATGGTATTATAAACAGGTTCAGTATATGTTAATATAATGGTCTTTTACACAGAGTGAGTATAAGTTAATATAAAGGTCTATCAGACAGGTTTAGTATATTTTAATATAATTGTCTTATACGGTGGTTCAGTACATGCTAATATAATTGTCTTGTACAAAGGTTCAGTATATATTAATATAATGGTTATATATATATGTAATATAATAGATTTATACACAGGTTCAGAATAGGTTAATATAATGGTTCTTTGAAGAGGTTCAGTATATGTTAAAATAATGGTCTTTTTCACAATGTCAGTATATGTTAATATAATGATCTTATACCCACGTTCAGTATATGACAATAGCACGATCTCACAGAAGGTTGAGAAGTCGTTAATATAATGGTCGTATACATCGGTTCGGTATGTTACTACAATGGCCTCATACACTAGTCCAGTATATGTTAAGATAATAGACTCACACAAAAATTCAGTATATGTTGATATACGTGTTGTATCCAAAGGCTCAGTATATCTTAATATTATGACTTTATACACACGTTCGGTATATGTTAATATAATGGACTTGTACACAGGTTCAGTATATGTTATTATAATGGACTTATACACAGGTTCAGTATATGTTAATATAATGGACTTGTACACAGGTTCAGTATATGTTATTATAATGGTTTTATACACACGTTCGGTATATGTTAATATAATGGACTTGTACACAGGTTCAGTGTATGTCATTATAATGGACTTATACACAGGTTCAGTATATGTTAATATAATGGACTTGTACACAGGTTCAGTATATGTTATTATAATGGTTTTATACACACGTTCGGTATATGTTAATATAATGGATTTATACACAGGTTCAGTGTATGTTAATATAATGGACTTGTACACAGGTTCAGTGTATGTTATTATAATGGTTTTATACACAGGTTCAGTGTATATTATTATAATGGATTTATACACAGGTTCAGTGTATGTTATTATAATGGTTGTATACACAGGTTCAGTATATGTTAATATAATGGACTTGTACACAGGTTCAGTGTATGTTATTATAATGGACTTGTACACAGGTTCAGTGTATGTTAATATAATGGTTTTATACACAGGTTCAGTATATGTTAAGATAATAGACTTGTACACAGGTTCAGTGTATGTTATTATAATGGACTTGTACACAGGTTCAGTGTATGTTATTATAATGGTTTTATACACACGTTCGGTGTATGTTATTATAATGGTTTTATACACAGGTTCAGTATATGTTATTATAATGGTTTTATACACAGGTTCAGTGTATGTTACTACAATGGCCTCATACACTAGTCCAGTATATGTTAAGATAATAGACTCACACAAAAATTCAGTATATGTTGATATACGTGTTGTATCCAAAGGCTCAGTATATCTTAATATTATGACTTTATACACACGTTCGGTATATGTTAATATAATGGATTTATACACAGGTTCAGTATATGTTATTATAATGGTTTTATACACAGGTTCAGTATATGTTATTATAATGGTTTTATACACAGGTTCAGTATATGTCATTATAATGGTTTTATACACAGGTTCAGTATATGTCATTATAATGGTTTTATACACAGGTTCAGTGTATGTTAATATAAAGGCCCGACACACACGTTCAATATATATAAATAACTAGCCCGATACACATGTTCAGTAGATCTTATTATAATGGTCGTATACATCGGTTTACTATGTTAATTTAATGGTCTTATACCCATCTCCAGTATATGTTCATATAATGGTTCTATAAACAGTTCAATTCAGTAAATGTTAATAGTATGGTCTCACGCCCAGGTTCTGTACATGTTCATATAATGGTTCTATAAACAGTTCAGTTCAGTAAATGTTAATAGTATGGTCTCACGCCCAGGTTCTGTATATGTTAATATAATTGTCCTCTACACAGGTTCTGTATATGTTAATAGTATGGTCTCACGCCAAGGTTCTGTATATGTTAATAGTATGGTCTCACGCCAAGGTTCTGTATATGTTAATATAATTGTCCTCTACACAGGTTCTGTATATGTTAATAGTATGGTCTCACGCCAAGGTTCTGTATATGTTAATGTAATTGTCCTCTACACAGGTTCAACATTTATTGATTTAATTGTCCTATACACAGGTTCATTATTTGTTAATATAATTGTCCTATACACAGGTTCATTATTTGTTAATATAATTGTCCTATACACAGGTTCATTATTTGTTAATATAATTGTCCTATACACAGGTTCATTATTTGTTAATATAATTGTCCTATACACAGGTTCATTATTTGTTAATATAACTGTCCTATAGACAGATTCAGTTATAACACTTCTTCTTATCCATACTTCCTCTTCGCACGACATAATTATCATCGTGTAATCTTTGAATTAATCAACTCATTTTGATTTTAATTGTTTCATGAATTTTATTTAATGAGTTTAAAATTTATGTTCTTATTTGATTCTTTTTTTTAACATTTCTACAACTTTATATTTTGTCCACTTTTATCGGAGTTATAAGTACCAATATCTTGTTCCTTTAAACTGTTGAAGATTTCAAAAGATGACGCAGTAATATTCGTCGAAATATGTAGACTCCATGAAACAGTTGTTCCATTCTAGTCGGGTTTTTATTATTTCTTATCCTGTACAGTAAACGTTTTGTATTTTATTATAATGTTGTGACTGAAAACAGTCTCATCTCTAGAACTGTGTAAAAATAATTGTTGTTTTGAAAAATTGTAAGTTTTAACATTGAAATCATTTAATGTAATTAACACATGTAATTTAATGTAATTAACACACGTAATTTAATGTACTTAACACACGTAATTTAATGTAATTAACACATGTAATTTAATGCAATTAACACACGTAATTTAATGTAATTAACACATGTTATTTAATGTAATTAACACACGTAATTCCACGATATAAAAATTTTAAATTTGACTTGATTCATCTTTCTTTATCGTGCGCGACAGGGACAGGTCAGTTAAAGCGTTCGATTCGTAATTCGAAATTCTCGGGTTCGAAGTCCGGGCACACCAAATATGGTCGCCTGTCAGCCGTCGGGACTTTATAATGTAACGGTCAATCCCACTAATTGTTCGTAAGAGAGTATTCCAAGAGTTGGCGGTGGGTGGTGACGACTAGTTGCCTTCCCTCTGGTCTTACACTGCTAAATTAGGGACGGCTAAGGCGGATAGCCCTCGAGTAGCTTTGTGCGAAATTCAAAACAAGCACACTTTTTCTTTGAAATATCCCATCATCATCTTGATATTATATTCAACTGAATTAGGGAAAACACAGTAACATTAAAAAGTAATTAAAGGAAAAGAAATATTTATACCAATTGATCAAAAACTTGTTTTTTATGTAAGTTTATACAACTTTTATTATTGGTTTTCTTTATGTTGTAAAATAAATTATTTTCGTTCTCAACCACATACACATTTTAACTTCATAATTACCAGTCAGTTCACTTGGTGTTTTCAACACATTCTTATAAATTTACAATAATGTGCAGGTAAACATCGGTATACGGGCAATGTCCCACTCAAATAGTTTTTATGTAGTCTACCTTTTTATTTATTACAATAATGTGCAGGTAAACATCGGTATACGGGCAATGTCTCACTCAAATAGTTTTTATGTGGTCTACCTTTTTATTTATTACAATAATGTGCAGGTAAACATCGGTATACGGGCAATGTCTCACTCAAATAGTTTTTATGTGGTCTACCTTTTTATTTATTACAATAATGTGCAGGTAAACATCGGTATACGGGCAATGTCTCACTCAAATAGTTTTTATGTAGTCTACCTTTTTATTTATTTTTTATTACTTTTTCAAAATACATCTTGAAAGTTTGTTTGTTTTAAAGTGAGAATTTAATTAGGTAGGCAATATGATAATTATAGCTTATATTTTTCAAGATGAGAAATTACACATTGTTTCAAAACATTCGGTACTTTGTTACACAAAATTGAGGTATCATTACAAATAATTCCTTCTATTTCAATAAAACAGTTGTCAATTAAAATTTTAAATCGAATACAAGAGACTAAAATTTTTAAAAAATGTTTAGAAAATACAAAATACACACGTGTGAAAGAAACAATTTTGTCTAAACACATAAAAAGAAACTATGACGATTCAATTTATTTAAACAGAAACTTAGAACAATTGCCCGCAAATGAAACATCGCTCAAAAAAAAATTAGAGAAATCCTGGTGGTCGATTTTATTTGATCACCGCATTTAAGTCTTGTAATTTTTCACAAAGTATGGATTTTATGCTTGATAAAATACCACCAAATTTTGTAAAAAACTCTGTATTTATAAATAAGAATGGAACATAAAAATTTATTTTACTTTTAAAAATGAGTCAGTAATCATGGAGGTGAGACATTATCCTGGATCCGATAAATATCAGAACACAATAGATGTAATAATTGAAACAGAAACATTCGGTTTATAAGTGATTGTTTTACAAAGGAACGTTTGACACAATAAAAAATAATAGTTATCAGTTGTTCAGTCGACAGTTACCATCATCAGGGTTTTGAATACAGTTGTAAACCAGTAGACAAGGGGAGATTGTCGGTAACTAGTAAATAAAGTAATAATTACGAAAACCAGTTACTCCAATAGGACATGTCCAATCAATGTGCCTTATTGGAATAGTTGTTTGTCTGAAGTATTCCTTCCTTTACTAGTTATCTTACCGAAACTAGCCCATTGAAAGTTAATAAAGTCGTTAATTTATTTTTTAACATAAGTACCTCAAGACAAATGTTAATGTTATTTATGAGTAGGACAACAGAAACTAACAAGGTTATTATTATTATCTTAACCTTATTTAGTTTATAAATAGACCGGTTGTATCTGGCAACATCTGTTAAGTTATTACATACACCATATAAAACCACTTAGTTTTAATGTCGAAGTTTGTTTGTAATTAAGCACAAAATCACATAATAGACTCTGCCCGCCAGTGGTAGCGAAACCCCGCTTCTAGCAAAGTCCGCAGACATACTGTTGCACTACTGGGGGTATCTAATGCACCCTTACTGGTGTTAATAACAGAAACTACATTACTTTCAATTTAATATTATGTTTAAACCCAATACTAATTTAACTTTTATCAATCATTCTTCTAGAACAGATGAAACACATAAAGTTCTGACTGTAATAGACAATTTCTAACGAGTAGGTAAAGGGTAGAAACCTCATAACAGTGCTACAAGTTTGTTAACTTTTCACTGACTTCCCATAGTTTTTTTGCCAAACCTTCGTCTTCAGAAATGGGTTCTAGAGGGACTTCTTGACAATCTGCGAAATATTTTCCACTAACAGTCGTCAAATGTTCTGATACTGCTACGTAGATTGATGTTTGTGCCCCCTCGAGACTATTTTTTATGAAGAATGCAAAGGGCAATGTAAGAAGATACATTAAAGGATTCATTTTTCTTGCTATATCAGTTTTAACAGCACCTGGGTGTACACAGTTCACCGTGATACCAGTTCCTTGAAGACGGTGACTCAGTTCCTTTGTAAATAGAACATTTGCAAGTTTAGTGTTACAATACACAGTAAATGGTTCATCCACACGTTTCTCCATATTTAAATTATCGAATTCTATCTTACCCCACTTGTAAGCTATAGAAGATAATACTACTACCCGAGAGGGGGCGCTTTTCTTCAAAAGGTCTAGAAGAAGATTAGTTAAAAGAAAATGTCCAAAATGGTTTGAGGCAAACTGTTCTTCTAATCCCTCTACAATGATTTTACGTCCTCTTTCTGCAAGCATTCCAGCGTTATTAATCAAGATATCAAGACGAGACTCTTCGTTTTTGAAATTTTCCACAAACTGCCTTACCGATGTTAAAGAACTCAGGTCAATTTTCCTTACGATAACTTGCTTGTTTCCAGTCGAGCAAATGATCTCATCAGCTGCAAGGTTTCCTCGTTCCGTATTTCTGCACGCGAGAATCACCCGAGCATTTCGCTTCGCGAGATCTCGAGCCGTTTCTTTTCCAATACCAGTGTTAGCTCCAGTTACAATGGCTGTCTTCCCAGTAAGATCAATCTTGCTAATACATATACCAGTTGAAAACTTTAAATATAGTTTGAACAACACCAACAAAACAAGGATGGCAAAAAATATATTAGACCAACCTTTGAATAAGATTAATCCCAATATTCCATATACCGAAATGCAAGATATATAAATAAGTGCATCGTGCGTCATTTTCAAAATGTCTACGTTCAATGATTCGTAATGATCTATATCGAATGAGCTTTCTGTAAAAGACGCCCCAGTAAACTCGCCCTAGTTTTTATCTCCAGCTTGTTACATCATTCACTTCTCAGTGTCACAAGCTGACAAAGAGTATTGTACTTTTGGACTCCTAATACACGATAATGACTGGTTTCCGTTAGCTTCTAAGATTGATAACGTATACACTGTGACAGAAACTGGCTAATCGTATGTAGACATTTTGCATATAATTATATCACGTGAGCGTTGCAAGAAAAAGTAATATGTTTTACCCTAGGAAAATATGAGCTTATCACGGGTAACAAATAATTTCTACTAAGCCATAAATGGCGTGATGACCTGTCTAATTTTAATTAGGGAAACTGGACAAATAATGAATAATTTATCATTTTATCATACAATCCAAATATTTAGCACACTTTCAATGACGTATCAACCACGAATAACTTTAATAAGATGACATTTGGAGGATATAATTAAAATAGTAGTAATGAACATGTTTCATGTGTTTTGAAATTTCATTTCGTTTGAAACGTTGGTTTTCCAATGTTAATCTAGCGCAGAGTTACCTGATCTATACAGAATACTGTAAATTTGTGGACTTACCACGTAGAAAGGCAGGTGTAGTGGTTTATTGTAAGTTGAAAGTGACAAGATTCACTATTAAGACAGACAAAACAATTATTTTATTAACCGATGATACTCATGGCTGAAGCAGATAATGCTATTGTCTTGTGGCTAAAGTTTGTTTAAAATTTACTTTGGAAAAAACTAAAAGGGTTTAGACAGTCATATGATGAAAAGATAGTCACCAGACATGATCAGAAAGATGTCAATGACAAAAAACAAAATAAATGGATAGGAGTGTAGTTGAAAACACCAAAACTGTTATCACATTCCATGTTCCCTTTCCAGCTAACATATCACAAAGTTGAACCAGAGTAAGTGGAGCACCTGTGTTCTATGTGACAGTATATCTCTAGTCCCACATAAGCAAGATAAAAAATACATATAACATGTGAAACAATAAATATCTTCTATGGAATACTATTACCCCATAATGTGACTGATTATTTTATAATAGAAAGTTCGACACAATGAAAGATATCAGTTGTTTCAGAAGACTAGATTTATCAGTGATTTGAATACAGTTTTATCTTATTCTATATTGAAGAGTGAGGTACATGGTACTACAAAGTATGCTGCTCAATCAATGCACGCATGAAATTAGTTTTAGTGAAGTGCTATAAAATTCTGACAAATCTGATAAAAATAAATAAATACCCGCATACCTCAATGAAGATTTTCATGTTGTTGTATTTCTTCATTTTTTATTAAAATGTTTGAACTATTTTGATTGAACCTTGAACCACTTATTAGCTCAATCTGTAGATGAAATGCTCAAATATAAAAATATATCATTCTCTATTACACATTCAGTTAAAAATAACTGTAAAACATAATAAGATTTTCTTAAGTAACTTCAAAAATGAAACATATTTTTCATTATGTTACCGCATATTTTGGTATTTATTACGATATTAACCTGAGAGTCGATACTTGAAGCTTTAATAACTGAATTACTGGAAAACTCAATGTGTTGTTAATTTTAGATTATCAAAGTTAAGTTTCCAAGAAGCTTCGTACTTTATTGTTTCCATTACGATTATCATCAACAAAAAACTTTATTAACAGACAAAAAAATCCTTTGTATTCTGATAAGATAACCACTATATATTTACCTCAGAAGAATGAAAAGAATCAATGAGAGAAGTAGAACAAATAGTGAAACTTATAAACAACAAATTTATAATAGCTTCTAGAAAAAAAGTCACTGTAAATTATGAACAAAAATCGCAATTTGAATTAACTATGAGTGACATTCAAACCATATACAGTTACGTGTGACCTCACATTCACTGTAAGCCATGATTACCATAGCAGGATACCACTCAGCTCAGAAAGCTTACTGCCTCATGGTTCCCAGTCTTTTCTCGTGGGCGTGCTGGAGAAACAGGTCGTTTGTCATTAACACTTCCAGTCCTATCGGCTGGCCATGTATGATATTCACTAGAATTCTGGCTATTGTTCTCCGATTTGTAAAAATTTGGAAGTACTGTTGAGACTTCCAGAAGTCGTCTCGGACTTAACAGGTACCATTCAACTCTGTGACATTCAGCTGTCCTCGCTTCTCTTGAGTCAAGATGGATTCTCAAGGATAAGGTTTGATCTACCAGTCAAGTGTTCCAGATATTGGCTGGTCATCCTGGTTCTGCAGCTTTGGGCTAATTGATTCCAGAGACCTATGCAGCTTTGGCAAATGTCCTGTATTGAGGAGATAACTTCTATTGGATTCAACACATCTTTCATCACTCTCTAGCAAGTTACTTACAACTATATCCACCTTGGGAATACACTATATTTTTAAATCAGTATCATCACTTTAAATTGAAGAGAGCCGATAAGCATATTATTCAAACAGTAATCTCTGCAATAGATCTAACCCTCACTCGAACAGCGGTAAGTCTATGGATTTACAACGCTAAAATCATGGGTTCGATTTCCCTCGGTGGACACAGCAAATACCCTGATGTGGTTTTGCTATAAGAAAAACAGACACGTGCATTAAATCCTGAGGTTACAACAACAAATTGTCTACTTCTTATCTGTTCTGTGATAACCTCAGGAGAAAATGATTTCTTCATGAGTATTAGTTACGTTTGTTTTATAAGGGCCAATCAAGAAAACTTCAAAGTAAATTTGGGCTTAATTAAATGAATGATGTTTAACCTAAAAATAAACTTACTGGGCATATTATTTATATTATATTCCAAAGCGAAAACATAAACTTGGGTAAACACTGAATAGTCCCCTTCTATAGGATCGTGAATCAGTCAGCATTTTACACATCTCCAGATGTTTTCCTGTAAAATAAATAACGTTATAAACCTGGTAGACCTTATATGACTCAAGTAAATTGTACTAACAGGTGTTTCTACAACAGCAGACAATTACAACGTAACTTGCCGTTTTTTGTTATACAACAAGTGAAAGCGAAATGTGGATATTATTGACACAACAAGTGTTCTTCTTTACCTGTTTTGTATAATGTGCAAAGTTGCTGCAACACCTACACAAACAACAACAAAAAAAGAACAAAGCCAGCAAGAGCGTAAACAACTCTGTGATTTTCTACATCCTTTGTTCATGGTAAAATTGCAAAGAATCAGACTACATAAACATTTTTTTTAATTCCTACGTTAATAAAAGCGATAGAAAACATGATATGCTACATATCACAAGCTTATAACCATGATTACTGAAATGTTGCTTTTATTTTGATCACAATTGAGCTATTATTTTGTTTTCAAACTTTTACTAGCCTATTGTTTATTTTCCTTCAATTGCCAAAAATCTGGTTCGTGAAAATAAATATTCCCATACTCACATACCATGACTGATGACTGTTAGTTTATTATATGTTTATATGTTACGGTATTCAACTTTATTTGCACACCGTCCCATCGAACATGCTCGTTCTTTCAGACGTGGGTGCGTTATAATGTGATTGTCAATTCCACTATTCGTTGGTAAAAGAGCGCCCCAAAAATTTGTGGTGGGGAGTGATGAGTAGCTGCTTTCCCTCTAGTATTTCACTACTAGATCAGGCACAGATAGCCCTCGTGTAGCGCCCCAAGAATTGGTGGTGGGGAGTGATGAGTAGCTGCTTTCCCTCTAGTCTTTCACTACTAGATTAGGCACAGATAGCCCTCGTGTAGCGCCCCAAGAATTTGTAGTGGGGAGTGATGAGTAGCTGCTTTCCCTCTAGTATTTCACTACTAGATCAGGCACAGATAGCCCTCGTGTAGCGCCCCAAGAATTGGTGGTGGGGAGTGATGAGTAGCTGCTTTCCCTCTAGTATTTCACTACTAGATCAGGCACAGATAGCCCTCGTGTAGCGCCCCAAGAATTTGTAGTGGGGAGTGATGAGTAGCTGCTTTCCCTCTAGTATTTCACTACTAGATTAGGGAAATAACATGGAGAAAGGTTAATACGTTATATTGAACTATTTTCGGTAAGTAACCAAGTCACATGACAACCGTGTTGTTACACAGTCGTGATGGAACGCCATCTATTAGAATTATATTTTCATACTTTCGTTTCTTAAGTAATTTGATACCCTTTCTGTTGCATACCTTTTCTAATGGAAAATACGGATACACCCAGATCATAAAGGTGTGTTCAGTTTTGGAACTTAGAACTTTCAATGTGTAGAAATTCCACATACTTAATAAAATGTAGATCAAATTTGGACACCTGGTCCTCTATTTGCGCTAGCAGTCCTAAATTTAACAGTATAAGACTAAAAATAAGTTATCTAGCCATCACTACACACCGACAACTCTTGGGCTACTTTTTTACCAATGAACATTACAACATTACAATGCCCCCGCAGCTAAAAGGGCAAACATGTTTGGTTTAATGCGAATTAGAACACACAACCCTCTCATTATGAGTCAAACGACCTAATCACCGGCTATATAACAAGTGAGGGTTGAAGTATATAAATGTTAGTGACAAAAGCCATCCATGTGTTCCAGGCAACATTATCACAAGTCATCAAAATAAAAACTACATCCACACTGTCACAAGTCATCTATAAAAACTTTACTTTCACACTGTCATGAATTATCTATACAAAAACTACTTCCACACTGTCACGAGCCATCTATAAAAAGATTACATTCACATTGTCACAAGTCACCTGTACAAAAACTACATCCACACAGTCACAAGTAATTTATAACAAACTACTTCCAAATTGTTAAATCTCATCTATAAAGATTACTTCCACACTGTCACAAGTCATCTATAAAACGTTTATTTCAGACTCTCGAAAGTGATCTGTATAAAAGCTACTTCTACACTGTAGCAACTCATTTATACAAAAACTATATTCTTCAAAAAAAGAAATGCAAAAGGGATATTTTTGTTATTTTAAAGAGAAATATATGTAATAACGTTACAAGCTCAGAGTATGTGATGTTACACGTGTTAAGGCACTGACTGTCAAACCAAAATGACAATAAAAGTTGTTCACTTTGAAAATGGAGGAAAACATCGGATTTTTCGCCAAAACGCATTCGTGTCCAATAAATTTGTTTGAGAGATCTGCATGTTCTGCAAGTGCAACATGTGCAAAATCCCTATAAAAGTTACAGGTTCTCGTTTCCATAGCTCAGTGTTAAGCCACCGACACGCAATGCAGTTACGCCAAGACTGACTGAAGCACAACGCAACAACGCCATTGGTCGCTTGGAAGCAGGCGAATCTCGATCAGATGTTGCCAGAGCTGTGAATGTTCACCCAAGCACCATCACAAGGCTATGGAATCGTCACCAACAACATAGATCAACTCGTGACCGTCCACGATCTGGCAAACCTCGTGTGACCACGCCCGCACAAGATCGCAACATCCGGTTACATCACCTTCGGGATAGGACCACCACTGCGACGCCTACTGCCTCAACCATACCAGGGCTGCGTAGGATTTCCGATCAGACCGTACGCAACCGTCGACGAGATTCTTAGGCCCCATGTGCAACCCATCATGGTGAACGTCAACGACGTTTTTCAACATGACAACGCCCGTCCTCACACAGCCCGACTCACCACTGTCTTCTTGAGACACCACAACATCAACGTTCTTCCCTGGCCATCCAGATCACCAGATTTAAACCCCATCGAACATCTTTGTGACGAGTTGGACCGACGACTGCGACGGCAACAACCTCAACCGCAGACTTTGCAGGCTGAGTGAACAGCCATTCCACAAGATGTGATTCGTCATCTCATTGCTTCCATGGGCAGGAGATGCCAAGCAGTTATTGATGCTCACGGGGGGCATACTACTCGTTATTGACGTTGAGTGACGTTAAACTTCAACTAGTGAGCGTGGACTTCGCCTTTGCAGACTTTGGATGTTCAGCAGTGAATGTGCAAAGTTTCACACAAGTCATACAGAACTACCCAGAATAAACTTGTTAACAATTTGTCTCAAATTTTGCCTTTTGCGTTTCTTTTTTTGAAGAGTATACTTTCACATTCTAACAAGTCATCTATAAAAAATTACCTTCAAGCTGTCAAAACTCATCTATATTTATACAAAAATGCTATTGCACTGTCACAAGTCATCTACACAAAAACTACTTTCACACACTCACAAATCATCTATAAAAAGGTTACTTTAACACTCAAAAGTCATCTATATTAAAACTACTTCCACACTGTCAAAAGTGATCTATACAAAAGCTATTTCCACACTATCACAAGTCATCTATACAAAAGCTACTTTCACACTGTCAAAAGTGATCTATACAAAAACTATTTCCAAACTATCACAAGTCATCTATACAAAAGCTACTTTCATACTGTCACAAGTCATCTCTACAAAAGCTAGTTACACAATGCCACAACTCATCTATACAAAAGCAACTTCCACCCTGTCCCAAGTCATCTATACAAAAGCTACTTTAACACTCTCACAAGTCATCTATACAAAAGTTACTTCTGCTCTATCATAAATCATCTATAAAAAGGTATTACCACACTGTAACAATTCATCTATCCAAAAGATACTTCCACACTGTCATAAGTCATATATAAAAAGGTTAAATTCACACTGTCACAAGTCATCTATACAAAAGCTATTTCCACACTGTCACAAGTCATCTATACAAAAGCTATTTCCACACTGTCAAATATCATCTACACAAAAGCTACATCCACAATATCACAAGTCATCTGTAAAAAGGTTACCTTTACACTGTCACATGTCATCTATGCAAAAGCTACTTACACACTGTCACAAGAAATTCATACAAAAATAACTTCCACCCTGCCACAAGTAATCTGTACAAAAAAAAGCTACTTTCAAATTGTTACAAGTCACATATACAAGTACACAAAACTATTTCCACACTGTCACAGTTTACCTATACAAAAGTTAGTGTCACATTGTCATAACTCATCTATACAAAAACTATTTCCACACTGTCACAGTTTACCAATACAAAAGTTAGTGTCACATTGTCATAACTCATCTATACAAAAACTATTTCCACACTGTCACAGTTTACCTATACAAAAGCTAGTGTCACATTGTCATAACTCATCTATACAAAAACTATTTCCACACTGTCACGGTTTACCAATACAAAGTTAGTGTCACATTGTCATAACTCATCTATACAAAAACTATTTCCACACTGTCACAGTTTACCTATACAAAAGCTAGTGTCACATTGTCATAACTCATCTATACAAAAACTATTTCCACACTGTCACAGTTTACCTATACAAAAGCTAGTGTCACATTGTCATAACTCATCTATACAAAAACTATTTCCACACTGTCACAGTTTACCTATACAAAGCTAGTGTCACATTGTCATAACTCATCTATACAAAACTATTTCCACACTGTCACGGTTTACCAATACAAAAGTTAGTGTCACATTGTCATAACTCATCTATACAAAAACTATTTCCACACTGTCACAGTTTACCAATACAAAAGTTAGTGTCACATTGTCATAACTCATCTATACAAAAACTATTTCCACACTGTCACGGTTTACCAATACAAAGTTAGTGTCACATTGTCATAACTCATCTATACAAAACTATTTCCACACTGTCACGGTTTACCTATACAAAGCTAGTGTCACGTTGTCATAACTCATCTATACAAAACTATTTCCACACTGTCACGGTTTACCTATACAAAAGCTAGGTGTCACATTGTCATAACTCATCTATACAAAACTATTTCCACACTGTCACAGTTTACCTATACAAAAGTTAGTGTCACATTGTCATAACTCATCTATACAAAAACTATTTCCACACTGTCACAGTTTACCTATACAAAAGCTAGTGTCACGTTGTCATAACTCATCTATACAAAAACTATTTCCACACTGTCACAGTTTACCTATACAAAAGCTAGTGTCACATTGTCATAACTCATCTATACAAAAACTATTTCCACACTGTCACGGTTTACCTATACAAAGTTAGTGTCACATTGTCATAACTCATCTATACAAAAACTATTTCCACACTGTCACAGTTTACCAATACAAAAGTTAGTGTCACATTGTCATAACTCATCTATACAAAAACTATTTCCACACTGTCATAACTCATCTATACAAAAACTATTTCCACACTGTCACAGTTTACCTATACAAAAGCTAGTGTCACATTGTCATAACTCATCTATACAAAAACTATTTCCACACTGTCACAGTTTACCTATACAAAAGTTAGTGTCACATTGTCATAACTCATCTATACAAAAACTATTTCCACACTGTCACAGTTTACCAATACAAAAGTTAGTGTCACATTGTCATAACTCATCTATACAAAAACTATTTCCACACTGTCACAGTTTACCTATACAAAAGCTAGTGTCACATTGTCATAACTCATCTATACAAAAACTATTTCCACACTGTCACAGTTTACCTATACAAAAGCTAGTGTCACATTGTCATAACTCATCTATACAAAAACTATTTCCACACTGTCACGGTTTACCTATACAAAGTTGGTGTCACATTGTCATAACTCATCTACACAAAACTATTTCCACACTGTCACGGTTTACCTATACAAAGCTAGTGTCACATTGTCATAACTCATCTATACAAAACTATTTCCACACTGTCACAGTTTACCTATACAAAGCTAGTGTCACATTGTCATAACTCATCTATACAAAACTATTTCCACACTGTCACAGTTTACCTATACAAAGCTAGTGTCACATTGTCATAACTCATCTATACAAAACTATTTCCACACTGTCACGGTTTACCTATACAAAGCTAGTGTCACATTGTCATAACTCATCTATACAAAACTATTTCCACACTGTCACGGTTTACCAATACAAAGTTAGTGTCACATTGTCATAACTCATCTATACAAAACTATTTCCACACTGTCACGGTTTACCTATACAAAGTTAGTGTCACATTGTCATAACTCATCTATACAAAACTATTTCCACACTGTCACAGTTTACCAATACAAAAGTTAGTGTCACATTGTCATAACTCATCTATACAAAAACTATTTCCACACTGTCACGGTTTACCTATACAAAGTTAGTGTCACATTGTCATAACTCATCTATACAAAACTATTTCCACACTGTCACAGTTTACCTATACAAAAGCTAGTGTCACATTGTCATAACTCATCTATACAAAACTATTTCCACACTGTCACGGTTTACCTATACAAAGTTGGTGTCACATTGTCATAACTCATCTATACAAAAACTATTTCCACACTGTCACAGTTTACCTATACAAAAGTTAGTGTCACATTGTCATAACTCATCTATACAAAAACTATTTCCACACTGTCACAGTTTACCTATACAAAAGTTAGTGTCACATTGTCATAACTCATCTATACAAAAACTATTTCCACACTGTCACAGTTTACCTATACAAAGTTAGTGTCACATTGTCATAACTCATCTATACAAAACTATTTCCACACTGTCACAGTTTACCTATACAAAGTTAGTGTCACATTGTCATAACTCATCTATACAAAACTATTTCCACACTGTCACGGTTTACCTATACAAAAGTTAGTGTCACATTGTCATAACTCATCTATACAAAACTATTTCCACACTGTCACGGTTTACCTATACAAAGTTAGTGTCACATTGTCATAACTCATCTATACAAAACTATTTCCACACTGTCACGGTTTACCTATACAAAGTTAGTGTCACATTGTCATAACTCATCTATACAAAACTATTTCCACACTGTCACAGTGTCACATTGTCATAACTCATCTATACAAAACTATTTCCACACTGTCATAACCTATACAAAAGTTAGTGTCACATTGTCATAACTCATCTATACAAAAACTATTTCCACACTGTCACAGTTTACCTATACAAAAGCTAGTGTCACATTGTCATAACTCATCTATACAAAAACTATTTCCACACTGTCACAGTTTACCTATACAAAGCTAGTGTCACATTGTCATAACTCATCTATACAAAAACTATTTCCACACTGTCACAGTTTACCTATATAAAAGCTAGTGTCACATTGTCATAACTCATCTATACAAAAACTATTTCCACACTGTCACAAGTCATCTATTAAAAAATTACCTACACACTGTCACAAGTCATCTCTAAAAAGCTGCTTCCACACTGTCACAAGTCATCTATTAAAAAATTACCTACACACTGTCACAAGTCATCTCTAAAAAGCTGCTTCCACACTGTCATAAGTCATCTATACAATGGCTATTTCCACACTGTCATGACTCTTCCATAAAAAAACTACTTCCACGATGTGAAAAGTCATGTATAAAAAGGTTACCTTCACACTGTCACAAGTCATCTATACAACATCTACTTTCACACTCTCACAACTCATTTATATAAAAGCTACTTCCACATTGTCACAATTCATCTGTACAAAGGTTACTTTCATTTTTCAATCATCACATACCTCAAACACCTTAAGAGAGAAATAGGCATTGATGTTTTTTCCATATTTTTCAAAGTACCTGCCTCATTTCAAAACCATGAAGGTCACTTCACTGAATGCATCATCTGCCATTTTATGTGCCCCCAATGACACAACAGTATATCTATAGACTCAAACCACTAGATACCAGGTTTCAATACCCATTTTGGCTGGAGCAAAGATAGCCAATTGTGTAGTTTTATGTTCAATTTCAAATAAACCAAAACTAAACAAAGCCAATTTATGTGAGTGGACTATTTAAATGAGTTCCTGAAAGCTATCATGTTTGTATACTGCAAGAATCACAGAACATATCCTAGAAGAACTATGAAGAACTATGCTTTGAACATGACAGCTTCTTAATATGACCTTTCTAACCATCTGGAGGGAAACTGCACTTCAGACACCTTGTCAATATCTACCGTTGTCAGATAGAGTATGACCACATGTACCAACATCGACTCAGTGATCTGGTGAGATTTTAAAATCATCATAATACAATGTACTCGACTTCTGGGAAAGATACAAATGTAACTTGCTCACTGTTTTCATGTCATTCTTTATGGAACATTAGAGCAGTTAAAGATCTGTACAATTTACCATAAAACAACTTCCAGTAACTGCTATCTGAACAAATGTTGAACTCAAGTCTTTCTCCTTTAAATAAAGAAAATGTTAAAGGTGAAGAAGTCTATTTGTTTTTTTTTATAAAAAACCTTAAGAAAATCTAAATGATGTCATTATTTATTGTTACTGAACAAGTACAAATCTTGTGAACAGAAATAAAAACAGTGAAACAATTGCAGGTTACTTAAATAGTTGTTTGTTGTTCAAAGCATATGTTTCCACTTTTGTAAGTAAACAGGCAAAACATTCTTCTACGTAGATCCTTAGAAATCACAAACTGTTAAAAGCAATATATTTATATATATACTACTACTACCACTAGGGGGACTGTAAAGTAATGTTGATTTTCTCACCTTAAATTCAAACATTTCTAAATATGTGCTATCATTTATTTTCAGATGAATTTGAGTTAGCAAGGAAATGAACCATTTTTGTTCATCTATTTTTTTTAACAATTAGAAAACAATCAGACCAATCACATTACTAATGAAAATCACATATAACATTGCTTGCTCTATGAGTTTCATAAAGGAAATAAAGCAACCAAAAATATTTGTGTGGTTTATAGAGATACTTTGTGTGTCTGGAAGTTTTAGTGATGGTTCGAAACATTTAGATCAGGTGATGTTGGTCTCTCAGATTGCCATCATTCAGGAAGACCAGTAGAGTCAAGCAATGACATTGAATCAGACATTCATCAAACCAATTATCAGAAAAATGTATTTGTTTTTGGTAAAGCATTCTAGAAAATTTTAAAAAGGTCAACAGACAAAAAGTTTGAGTTACGCATAACAAAGACCAGTGCATAACAATTTGCAATTAATTGATAACACAAGGAAGATGAGAAAGGAAGATTTCTTTATCAGGTTGTTACAATAGATGAGAAATTGATTATGTCAACATTATTTGCAAAAAACAGTGGCTTAACCCTAGCCTGAACCCAATTTTGACAGAAAAACCAAGCATACACCCACAGAAACTCTTGCTGTCCATTTCGTAGGACAGAGTCAGTATTATTCACTATAAGTTATTGAAATGGAGTTACAGAGTATAACTGCAGACCTTTATTGTCCACAACTGCACCATTTGCATCAGTCTCATTGAAAAACTTCTAACATTGATCAACAGAAAAGGGGGAAATTCTACACATGACAATGTGAGATCACATTCTGCCAGAATGATTGAGACCAAAATTAAAGATTTGGATTGGAAAGTCCTTACTCATCCTGTGACATTGAACCTTCAGATTTTCATTTAGTTGGATTTATGCAATGTTCTCACATAATTCTTTGTTTCACTTCCTTGTATCAATAAAGGATTGAAAGCTTGATTGAAAGATGACACATTGTCCTTAATAACTGGTATCATTTAACTCACTGAAAAATAAATACCTTTAAACGTTATTTTACTGCATAAGAAACAAACTACTCTACTTTCTGGAACCCTTAATAATTTGATATAAATTATAGCAAAAGTGAAATATCAACCATTCAAATTCTATGGAAATGAAAAAAAAAATTGTATAAACCTCATGGACATCCAGTCTTTGTAATCTATTTTCACATTGATACTTGGACCTTTATCTGATCCAAAGTCCAAATCCACTATAAGTCAAACATTTATTTGCTTAAAGAAGTGAATTATAAAGTGTTTCCTTCAATAGATTTTCATTAAAATATACCAAATAGACAGATATAATGTTCTGTTTTGAAAGAACCATAGAAATCACTGGAACACCAAAATATTACATCTACTTTATGACATTAACAACTAAGAATAGTTGAAAAGAGAAAAATTGATTTTTTAAAGTTGGGATACAAAGTTGATGAAACTGTGAATTCCTACTTATACACTTTCCAACCAAAGTTGTGGTGAATGGATAAAGTTGTTGTCACTGTTGACAGTCTAATTATTAATTAGATATCTTGTATTAATAGAAATCAGTTATATGGCTTTTAACAAGAACTTTAGTTATAACAATAGTGGCCTTGATTCAGTCCTTATCTTTATGACAGAGATTGGTGTGTTGTTGATTTGTCGAATGTCTATCTCATTTTGACTTAATCAAATTACTATTTGTATGTAATATTTTGAATTTTTTTTACTCACACATTAACCCTATATTTATGCAAGAATTTCAAAAACATATAGCATTAATAACACTAATTTATTCTCATGAATTATTCAACCAAACAGACTTTTTCAAATACTCAAGAATATATGGTTTATATGAATTCTATGTTATGCCAACTACTTCTGAGAGGCTGATGGATTTTACAATCGAAGGACTACATCACCAGATATGTCTAGCGTATGTTAATAATATGGAAAATTTTAAATGCACTTTTGTCTGAGAACCTGGTATGGTATTCCAGGTCAAATAAAAATAAAGACTGAAATTTAAATGAATAAAATGTTTATGGGAATGGAAGGAGTTTGTTTTTCAGTTATGTTTTAAGCAAAGATGGCATCTCAATAAATGAACTAAGGTAATTGTGATTAGCAATTGTAATTTATTAGTGACAGAGAAATTAGTTCAAAGTTTCATTGGTTTTGCATCGTACTAATGACATTTTGTGGCCAACTTTTCAAAAATAGTAGCACCACTGTTAGCTCCCATGAAACTGCAAAAACCTTGGATGGAGTGGGGAGTATGATCACACATTCAGATACCAAAATCTCACTTTTGTGGTTAGCTTATCTCCATCAGTTCTCTCTTTAAGTTTACCCTAAACACTGACCCGAATGGCAATGGAGTCAGAACAGTGTTATTAAACTACTGTAGATATACATTCACAACTCCTGAATGCAGCCATCATACAACCAAGAAAGTAATGACTCTCTTCATGAACACTATTTCTAATACTTATATGATAGGAATTTCAATGTCCAGATGGACTATGCATCACTGAAGTGGTTAGTAAACATCAAAAGTCCAGAAAAGATAAAATTTTGAGCAACAATGTTCAAAAAATATTACTTTCTCATATTTCACTAACTGGGTTCATAACATGGAAATGCAGATGGACTATCTTGCCACATGGTGAGGCCTTGTCTATTCACATAATATCCTGACCATGAACATTGTGTAAAGGTTTAAAAAATGAAATAAATAAAATGCTCTTATTTTATTTAAAATAAGCCAAAGTTATGAATTCATAAAATCTGGAATAAGCAATACCAATACTCTGACCTTGTGTGGACACTCATTGCAGTCTAGTATTGTGAAACCCTAGCAGCACTAATAGGTGAACATGAAAAAGATGAATATAACCTATGACACATGTATAAGCAGTTACAAGTGCACAAATGTGTGCTGTACCATTGTAGTTGATCAAAAAGATATGGTGCTTGCTCCAACAGTTTTGAAGTTGGTGATTCCAAGAGCTCTGTGACAAAAATACTCTAGACCTTATGTAACACAAAAATGGAGAGCAACAATGTATAACCTGTACTAACATTTCACAGTGGTGATTCTTGTGTCAGTGTGTATACATGTTCAGTGCTTGTGTGAGCACCATACAGTGTGAACTGCCCAGAGAAAGATCAGCCAAAACCGGGTAGACTCAAAGAGAAAATGTTAGGTCTTCTTTACAAAGGATAGACCTGTGTTTTAGTGTTCCATTTTTGGGCATTGCAAAAGATCTTTACTACATACTAATATCGACTGACCACTTCACAAAATGGCCAAAGCTTATATACCAACTAGAAGACAAAGACCATGATGATTGTATTAACTGAGAACATAATAATAAAACATATTGTATATAAAACATTTTTAGTATCCTGGATGAAAACTCTTTATAAAATAACAGAATAACATTATTAATATAATATTATACTTGAGAGTTTGGATTAATGATATGTAATAATACCCTTTGATCTACTTAGTATTAGATCTACATACAGAATATTTAATGGATCCTTTAACTTTATTCACTACCAACAAAATCTGGCCCACAAATAACACAAACAAACTTGAAACTCTTGTCAAGTGTATGTAAAACAGTGATTATTTATTTTGCAAAGCCTGAGATAAAATTGCTTTGGTTTTGACAGTCCATAGATTGTAATACTATTGTTAATATGGAGAATTCTGCATATCAGAAACATTACACAGAGATTTTCCTAGATGTTTTAAATAAACTTGAAAAAATGGAACCTGTGGTTTTGACAGTATGATCTCATGTTTATTAAGAGCCTAGAACTAAATAAAAAATTATAAATATATATATAAGTGGTCATTCAATGTTTTAGGAATATTTTAAGTAAGCAAACAATTTTACCATTAGGTTCATTAAGTTTCATGGATGTGTTATGTGCATTAACTTCAGTCATGCTTATATTCAGCTGTGGTTAATGTGAACTAGTATTCATCAACAAGCATGGTTTATCACTGACAACAAAACTAGGGTAATTATGTTATTTCACAAGAGGACATTGTTCAGCTAAAAATTAGTTTTGAATAATGAAAATGCTGACATTGGGTATGATAGAAGAACATACCACCTACAAGGTTAAGCCTTGTAATTCAAAACATAAACATTACATAATTCTATATGTTAGAAAATTCCTTAGAAAAGAAGAGTACTCACAAAAGCTAATAGTCAAACGATGGTTGGCATGCTTGACCCAAGTCAACTCAACAGTGAAGGATTCAAGAAATGTCAAACCCATAACATACTCCTAGAGTTTAGTGCTGTATATATTACAACTGGATGAATACTGCCACAAATAGTAGGTGTAGTGAACACTGCCACAAGTAGTAGGTGTAGTGAAAACTGCCACAGGTGATAGGTGTAATAAACACTGCCACAGGTGATAGGTGTAATAAACTGCCACAGGTGATAGGTGTAATAAACACTGCCACAGGTATTCAGTGTAGTACAGTGCAAATAAGCTTCCATGGATGCAAATCAAAACATAACTAAAATGTTGACAGCTCTAGTGGCAGAGTTGTGGTGAGTATAGCAAAGCCTCAGCTTCATTAAGAGAATAAATATATACCTGTCTGTCATGCTTTGCACCTCCCAAATAGTTAATAATAATAAAAATGTTATTTATTCCAAATGCCTATTCTATAAAGTAAATTACAGAAAAATTTAATTTTTAAACCTCCACACAATTTTATATCAATATTGGCCCATCAGTCTTCTATGTACTGAATGATCAATGTGAGAAAAAAACTATACATGAAACAAATTTATATATTTTTTAAAGAAATTTCAAGAAAACAATAAGACTCCCTCTACAAATTGATTGAAAGAAATATTTTGAAGACACAAGAATGAATACTAAAAAACACATTATATATTTGATGTATGGTTAACATAGAAATATATTTTTAATAATAAACAATGATTTATAAGCATAAAGAAAAGTTTTAGTGATATTGGAACATACTATATTTCACCAGAACACCTGTGAGTTTCAGTAAGACTTTCTGCTTTATTAATTAAAAACAGT
This sequence comes from Tachypleus tridentatus, assembly GCF_004210375.1. Taxonomy (NCBI): domain Eukaryota; kingdom Metazoa; phylum Arthropoda; class Merostomata; order Xiphosura; family Limulidae; genus Tachypleus; species Tachypleus tridentatus. Next base: position 110,526,208 of record NC_134834.1, read on the forward strand.
ATATGTTTCTCACACTTTTGTGTGATAGTCCAATGTTTCATACATTATTTCATGAACTTCTAAATTCAATTTAATGGTCAAATACAATCACATCAAATGTCAAAATAATAAACACAATTTGCACATATTCACATCTTTTAAAAATTTAATACCTCGGCTGGAACAGTATTCAAAATATGTAATGAAGATATAAGACTATGTTCAGCAGAAAGGTTTACAATAAAAATATTCAACTGTAGAAATATGATGATATAGTAATACAACAATACACTTCCCTTTCAACCATTAATTTCCTGGAAAACTATTGAAAACATGAAATGAAGGCATAAGATTATGTCCAACAGAAAGGTTTACAATAAAAATATTTAACTGTAGAATTATGATGATATAGTAATACAACAATACACTTCCCTTTCAACCATTAATTTCCTGGAAAACTATTGAAAACATGAAATGAAGGCATAAGATTATGTCCAACAGAAAGGTTTACAATAAAAATATTTAACTGTAGAATTATGATGATATAGTAATACAACAATACACTTCACTTTCAACCATTACTTTCCTCAATTAATTATAAATAGCATCATATTTCACTTAAAATGGTTGGTTGATTGCCATAAAATCTTCTAAAGCTTTGTACTATTTACACATTCATTAGCATCAACAGCTTAAAATTCCTATTCAAGAGATCCATATCCTTGTGAAGTATCTATAAATAACAAACAGAAATTTTATTAAGTTTATAACAGAATCATTTTACAAGACATCGTATGATTACTTTCTTTACCAAGAAAAGTGTGAACAGTTCTATCTCATCCAATCACAGAAAGACTGGTAGTTTGAGATCATCTAATTCCAGAAAAATGGTTTTCTAGATAATACAGTTCCCAGAAACATTCATACTTCTAAATTATTCAGGTCCCATAAAGGCCGGTACTACTTCTAGAACACTCAAGCCAAAGAAATACTGGTATTTCAAGATCATCCAGTATGGAGAAAGACAGGTACTTCTAGAACATTCAAGTCTCATAAACACTGGTACTTCTAAATCACAAAAAGACTGGTACAACTACATCATTCAACTTCCAGAGGGACTGGTAGTTCTAACACATTCAAGTCCCAAAAAGACTGGTATTCCTTGGTCATTCAACTTACAGAGAGACTGGTAGTTCTAGATCATTCAAGTTACAGAGAGACTGGTAGTTCTAGATCACTCAAGTCACAGAGGGACTGGTGGTTCTACATCGCTCAAGTCACAGAAAAACTGGTATTTCTAGATAATCCAGTTCCCATAAAGTCTGGTACTTCTAGGTCATTCAACTTGCAGAGAGACTAATACTTCTAGATCATTCAAGTCCCAGAAAGTTAGGTACTTCTATCTAATTCAAGTTCCAGAAAAGCTCATAGTTCTAGATCATTCAAGTCACAGAAAGGCAGGTATCACTTATAGATCACTCAAGACACAGAAATACTGGTATTTCTAGATCATCCAATTTGGCAAAAGATTGGTACTTCTAAATTTCTCAAGTCACAGAAAGACTGGTATTCCAGATCACTCAAGTCACAAAAAGACTAGTACTTCTAAGTCATTCAAGTCACAAAGGAACTGGTAGTTCCATATCACTCATGTCACAAAAGTGGTACTTCTAGATCATTCAATCCCAAAAAGATTGGTACTTCTATCTCATTTAAGTCTCAGAAAGTCTGGAACTTCTAGACCATTCAAGTTACAGAAAATCTTGTCCATCTAGATCATTTAACTCCAAGAAAGACTAGTACTTTTATATCATTCAAGTCCCAGAAAGCCTGGTACTTGTAGATCACTCAAGTCTCAGAAAGTCAGGTACTTCTAGCTAATTATAGTTCCAGAAAGACCCATAGTTCTAGATCATTCAAGTCCCAGAAAGGCTGGCACTTCTAGTTCATTTCAGTTCCAGAAAGGCTTTTACTTCAAGTTCATTTATGTCCCAGAAAGTCTGGTACATTTAGATTATTCTTCTCAAGAAAGTCTAGTACGTGTAGATCATTCAAGTCCCAGAATGATTGGTACTTCTGGATCACTCAATTCCCAGAAAGACTGGCACTTCTATGATATTTAAGTTACAGAGGGACTAGTCATACTACATCTCTCAAGTCACAGAAAGAATATTTCTAGATAATCCAGTTCCCAGAAAGACTGGTCCTTCTAGGTCACTCAAGTTGCAGAAAGCTTGGTACTTGTAGATCACTCAGATCACAGAAACACTGGTATTTCTAGATCATATAGTTCTCAGAGAGACTGGCACTACATATGGATCACTCAAGACATAGACATACTGGTATTTCTAGATTGTCCAGTTTGGCAAAAGACTAGTACTTCTAGATCATTCAAGTCCCATAAACGCTGGTACTTCTAAGTCACTCAAGTCACACAAAAACTGGTATTTCAGATCACTCAAATCACAGAAAGACTGTGGACTTCTAAGTCATTCAAGTCACAGAGAGACTGGTAGTTCTAGATCACTCATGCCACAAAAAGTGGTACTTTTAGATTATTCAAGTCCCAGAAAGTCTGGTACTTCCAGATCATTCAATTCCCAGAAAGTCTTGTTTTTCTAGGTCATTTAATTCCAAGAAAGACTAGTGCTTCTAGATCATTCAAGTCCCAGAAAGGCTGGTACTTACAGATCATTGAATCCCAGAAAGGCTGGTACTTCTAGCTCATATGTGTTCCAGAAAGGTTGGTACATCTAGTTCACTGATGTCTATGAAAGGCTGCTACTTCTAGAACATTCAAATCCCATAAAGACTGGTACTTCTGGATCACTAAATTCCAGAAAAAGTGGCACTTTCTAGGTCCTCTGAAATTGCAGATGGACTGGCCATTCTACATCACTCTAGTCACAGAAAGACTGGTATTTCTAGATAATCCAGTTCCCAGAAAGACTGGTAATTCTAGGTTATTCAAGTCCCAGAAAGCTTCGTACTTGTAGATCACTCAAGTCTCAGAAAGTCAGGTACTTTTAGCTTATTCAAGTTCCAGATAGACCTATAATTCTAAATCAAAAAAGTCCCAGAGAGACTGGTACTTCTAGGTCATTCAAGTCTCATAAAACTCGTACTTCTAGTTAATTCAAGTCCCAGAAAGTCTGGTACTTGTAAATCACTCAAGTTGCAGAAAATCAGGCACTTGTAGATCATTTAAGTCCATGAAATACTGGTAGTTCAAGACCACTCGAGTCCAAGAAATACTGGTACTTGTAAATAATTTAATTTCCACAAAGTCTATTACTTCAGGTACCTCTAGATCATTCAAATCCAAAATGCCTGGAACTTGTAGATCAATCAGGTACTATCAGACCATTCAAGTCTTATAAAGATTTGAACTTCTAGATCGTTCAAACTGCAGAGAGACTGGTACTTGTAGATCACTCAAGTCTCAGGAATTCAGGAACTTGTAGACCATTCAAGCTCCAGAAAGAATGGCACTTCTAGATCATTCAAGTCCCAGAGATACTGTTAGTTCTAGACAACACAAGTACCAGAAATTCTGGTTCTCCTAGATAATTAAAGTCCCACAAAGTCTGTTGCTTCTAGATCATTCAAGTCCCAGAAAGCCTGGTAGTTCTAGATAACTCAAATCTCAGAAATACCAGTAGTTGTAAATCACTCAAGTCCCAGAAAATCTGGTATTCTAAATGATTCAAGTTCCAGAATACAGTAGTGTTCACAAAATCAAATCTAGAAAATCAAACATAAGAGCAACTTTACAGTACATCTTAAAATAATGAAACTGGTTATAGTCATTATTCACATAGTATGTACATAAAGAACCAAGAAGAAAACTAGATAGTTATAAAGTTTCTTCCTTTTACACAAATAAATGATAGCCTTTTCACCCATTTTCATTAAAATGTAGGTTTTATTTTTTCATTTTCTTTGTTGATGCATTGTCATCACAAACACTAACACAATAATTTCCAAATACAGGTATTAAAACACAATAAAGACAGATCATTACACTTAATCTACATGGGTCAGTAACTTTAAACAATTACCACACTCAAAAATAGCTCCAAGGACTGAAAAACTGTATGGTTTCTCTTCAGTATCTATTGTTTGATGTTTCTAAATTAAAGTTACACTAATATTATTTTCACTAATTATTCAAAAGTAAGATTTCTCCCCACTATGCATTTTTTTATCATATATTAATGAACTAGGTATTGGTATTTTAAACTGTTTATTACAATAATATGCATATTTAATGTTTTTCCTAACTACATATTCTCTCATATCTTACTACACTATTTGTTCTAAACTGTTTGTTATGTACTACCCAAGTGTAAGGTTTCACACCATTACATATTCTTTCATGATATCTTAATGCACTACTTGTTCTAAGCCATTTGTTATGTACTACACAAGTGTAAAGTTTCACACCAGTACGTATATTCTTTCATGATATCTTAATGCACTATTTGTTCTAAACTGTGTGTTATGTATTACAAAAGTGTGAAGTTTGACACCAGTATGTATTCTTTTACATCTTAATGCACTACTAGCTCTAAACTGTGTGTTATGTACTACACAATTGTAAGTTTTCACACCAGTACGTATATTCTTTCAAATTTTAATGCACTATATGTTCTAAACTATCTGCTGTAAGGTTTCACACCAGTACATTTTTTTTTTTTCAAATCTTAACACACTATTTGTTCTGAACTGTTTGTTATGTGCTGTACAAGTGTAAGGTTTCACACCAGTATGTATATTCTTTCATATCTTAATCCACTGTTTGTTCTAAGCTGTTTATTACCTACTACACAAGTGTAAGGTTTCACACAAGTATGTGTATTCTTTCATATCTTAATCCACTGTTTGTTCTAAGCTGTTTATTACATACTACACAAGTGTAAGGTTTCACACCAGTTTGTTTCTTTCATATCTTAATGCACTGTTTGTTCTAAGCTGTTTATTACATACTACACAAGTGTAAGGTTTCACACCAGTATGTATATTCTTTCATATCTTAATGCACTGTTTGTTCTAAGCTGTTTATTACATACTACACAAGTGTAAGGTTTCACACCAGTTTGTATCTTTCATATCTTAATACTCTGTTTGTTCTAAGCTGTTTATTACATACTACACAAGTGTAAGGTTTCTCCCCAGTATGTACTCATTCATTAGCATTTAAGCTAGTTACTTCTAAATTGTTTTTCACAACAGTAAGGTTTCTCTCCAGTATATATATTTTCATGCTTTTTCAATGCATTATTTGTTCCAAATTGTTTACCACATACTGTACATGTGTAAGGTTTCTCTCCAGTATGTATTCCTTCATGTATTTTTAAGCTAAAATTACTTCTATATTGTTTTCCACAATAGTCACAACTGAAAGGTTTCTCTCTGGTATGTATTCTTTCATGATATTTTAAAGACTTACTTATTCTAAAGTCTTTTCCACAAATTTTGCAACTGTAAGGTTTTTCCTCAGTATGTATTCCCTTATGATATCTTAATGCACTATTTGTTCTGAACTGTTTATTACATACTACACAAGTGTAAGGTTTCTCTCCTGTATGCATTATTTTATGACCTCTCAGTGCTTTATTTGTTCTAAACTGTTTGTTACATTCTACACAAGTGTAAGGTTTCACACCAGCGTGAATTCTTTCATGATATCTTAATGCACTGTTTGTTTTAAATTTTTTATTACATATTACACAAGTGTAAGGTTTCTCCCCAGTATGTACTCGTTTATGTGCATTTAAGCTAGAGTTAATTCTAAATTGTTTTCCACAAATGTCACAACTGTAAGGTTTCTCTCCACTATGTATTCTTTCATGATATTTTAGTGAACTACATACTCTAAAGTGTTTTCCACAAACTGTACAACAGTGAGGTTTCTTGTCAGTATGTATTCTTTCATGCTGTTTTAACTCATAATTTGTTCCAAAGTGTTTTTCACAAACTGTACAACAATAAGGTTTTTCCCCACTGTGTTTTGCTTCATGAATTTTTAAGTCTGTACACTTTCTAAAGTATTTTCCACAAGTAGCACAACAGTAAGGTTTCTCTCCAGTATGTATCCTTTCATGCTTTTTTAATGCATTACTTGTTCCAAATTGTTTACCACATACTGTACATGTGTAAGGTTTCTCTCCAGTATGAATTTGTTCATGTATTTTCAAACTAAAATTACTTCTATATTGTTTTCCACAATAGTCACAACTGAAAGGTTTCTCTCCGGTATGTATTCTTTCATGATATTTTAAAGACTTACTTATTCTAAAGTCTTTTCCACAAATTTTGCAACTGTAAGGTTTTTCCTCAGTATGTATTCCCTTATGATATCTTAATGCACTATTAGTTCTGAACTGTTTATTACATACTACACAAGTGTAAGGTTTCTCTCCTGTATGCATTATTTTATGACCTCTCAGTGCTTTATTTGTTCTAAACTGTTTGTTACATTCTACACAAGTGTAAGGTTTCACACCAGTATGTATTCCTTCATGATATCTTAATGCACTGTTTGTTCTAAGCTGTTTATTACATATTACACAAGTGTAAGGTTTCTCCCCAGTATGCACTCGTTTATGTGCATTTAAGCTAGAGTTAATTCTAAATTGTTTTCCACAAATGTCACAACTGTAAGGTTTCTCTCCACTATGTATTCTTTCATGATATTTTAATGAACTACGTACTCTAAAGTGTTTTCCACAAACTGTACAACAGTAAGGTTTCTTGTCAGTATGTATTCTTTCATGCTGTTTTAACTCATAGTTTGTTCCAAAGTGTTTTTCACAAACTGTACAACAATAAGGTTTTTTCCCACTGTGTTTTGCTTGATGAATTTGAAAGTCTGTACCTGTTCTAAAGTATTTTTCACAAGTTGTACAACAGTAAGGTTTCTCTCCAGTATGTATTCTTTCATGCTTTTTTAATGCATTATTTGTTCCAAATTGTTTACCACATACTGTACATGTGTAAGGTTTCTCTCCAGTATGGTTTTGTTCATGTATTTTTAAACTAAAATTACTTCTATATTGTTCTCCACAAAACTTACAACTGAAAGGTTTTTCTCCAGTATGTATTCTTTCATGATATTTTAAAGACTTACTTATTCTAAAGTTTTTTCCACAAATTTCACAACTGTAAGGTTTTTCCCCAGTGTGTATGTTTTCATGCTTTTTTAATTCATTACTTTTTCGAAAGTGTTTTCCACAAACTGGACAACAATAACGTTTTGTTCCAGTATGAATTTGTTGATGCATTTTTAAGTCACTATTTGTTTTAAATTCTTTTTCACAAATTTCACAATAATAAGGTTTCTCCCTCGTATGTATTCTTTCATGATTTGTTAATACAAGATTTGTTATGAATTGTTTATTACATATTGTGCAAGTATAAGATTTCTCTATAGTATGTGTTTGTTCATGTTTTTTTAATTCACTAATAATTTTGAAATGTTTACTGCAAACTACACATCTGTACAATTCTTTACCAGCATGTTGTTTTAAGTTATTAAATATTACAGATTCCTCTTCACGTGTTACATAATTGTAAGGTTTATCACCACCCTGAGGTATATTAGACTCTTTTATGTTACTTCCACTAAAATTTGCTTTTCCACATACATCATTATTTGGTTTTGAAGATGTATTAGCTCCTTTCACAGCATCTTCTTGTTTTAAAACATAACCAGTAAAATGACTTCCACAACAGTTGTCCACATTGGTCTTTGTATCTAAAATCAAAATAAGTGATACAACATGCATAATTAATTTTGGTCCTCTCCTTATTGGTGGGTCAACTTGTACATATCATGAGTTAATTCAGCCTTTATACTATTTTGTTAAACTAGGAATCAAAATGTAGTTAAACCTCTCATACAGTGGATTACACATGCATGTAACCCAAAAGTGACCAGAATTTCTGTGCAGTAATTTTTAATGTTTTGTGTATCCTAAAAAATTTGGCTTTCAGTAAATATTATGTCTTGTGTACATGATATTGAGGTTTTTTTAATAAAAATTTGTCCACGAATACAAAAAGTAGGACTACTGACTACTACGAATACAAAGTGGTTTTACATGTTAAAATAAAAAATACTTTTCTTTATCTCATAAAACGTTCTAAATAAAAGTATTTTCAGTGAAAGTTTATATTTTATATATTATTTCCACTACTCTCACTATATACTGACAGTCCATTTGATTGACTTCATAACTAGCATAAATAATATAAATCTGAATTATCCTCTTTTACTTCTGAAATAAGAGACAGTCTGTCTATAAAGAACTACAAAGATAAGTACAGTTAGAAAGTTTATTTTGTTCTCATCTTATAGTAACAATGACTTTTCAATCCATTTTAACTTAACTTTAATGTATCCTTTTACAGTTTTGTCATTTTATTGCCTCAAAGCATTTTATATAAGTAGAGGTATAAAGAACACAAAAAACACAGGTGTCATATACCTCAGTCCACCACCACCCCCTTAGTGGTAGAGCAGTATGCTTGCAGACTTCCAAAGCTAGAAATTGGGTTTTGATACTTGTGGTGACCAGAGCACAAATAGTTCTCTGTGTAACTTTGTGCTCAGTTTTGAAAAAAACCAAAGAAACATAAATCTCAAATTAACTTTGTCTCATGTAACATCATAGCTTTTAAAAATTAACAAGTATTCAACCTATTCTTTTAGGCCACTAACCACAAATTTAAAGACATTAGGACATATTTGTATCCACATTCAACATATCATAGATCTTCTTGGAAAACAGTGTGTTTTCACATTCATAAGACTAAATAATGCTGTCATTAAACTTTGAAATAACCTCACCTTGTGACAGACCATCTGGTAGTTCATTTTTCACTCTGATAAATACATTCTAAAATCAAACACATTCAAAACATCAATATAACTAATAACATCACTAAAGTAAACAAATAAGTATCTACTGACTAATTGAAGACATGATGATATAAATCTAACACTTCAAAGTCAGTTATTTGTAGTTAAACAATAAACTTTAACTGAGACAAATTATCACAGTAAGGTAAGGAAACAATAAGAACAGTGAAATATTTGTGAACAATTAGAATTAATGACACAACATCACCAATGAAATGTGTGGAAGGTTATTAACATAATGAATAAAATTTGACAATGTAATACCCATGAACAATTGACATAAATGCAACAATAATGAAAGTGTAACTTCTAAGCATAGTTAACATTAATAACAAAGCTACCACTGTCCCACCAGAGGGCACTGATCTACTGAGGTGAACTACAAAGTCTGCTCTAGAGCCCTTAATTTCTAGGAGCAGATGTAAGACACAGGCTGAAAACTGACTGGGGAAACATCACATGCTCAATGGACCAACTGAAGAAAAGGAGTCTGAGGCAAGTTATCCCAAAGCATCTCACTGCAGTAAGGTTACTTACAGTCTGATGTCTCCATCTCACTGCAGTAAGGTTACTTACAGTCTGAACTGACAGTGGATTTCCCCTTCCCCAACTGTTAAGCGACACTATATTTCAGAAGTGATCTCATTTGCCTCATGATGGAAATAATAATCCAGAAATTCATCCATATATAGTTAATAAAATGAATTTTTTATGGAAATCAACTACTTAACAGGGGAAATGCTCAAAATATCTCCTAAAGATTGTACAACTGAGAAACTAGTTAATGAATACTTTGTCAAGAAAAACTGACAACGTTATCTGACGAAGGTGCTTATATACAGTACCAGGAAAGAGGGCACACTGACACAGGTGGAGAGTATTACAAAACAAATATTACATAAAACCAACACTTAAATGGGCAAAGAATGAAATCCTGGCAGTCAAGTAATAACTATAGTGATAGGAAGTATATATGTTTTGGAACATTACTGATACAATAAGAACACCATGACACGTGGACGGTTAACATTAATGATACAATAAGAACACCGTAACACGTGAATGGTTAACATTACTGATACAATAAGAACACCATGACACGTGGACTGTTAACATTACTGATACAATAAAAACACCATGGCATGTGGACGGTTAATATTACTGATACAATAAGAACACCATGACACGTGGACAGTTAACATTACTAATACAATAAATACACCATGACACGTGGACGGTTAACATTACTGATACAATAAATACACCATGACACGTGGACGGTTAACATTACTGATACAATAAGAACACCGTAACACGTGGACGGTTAATATTACTGATGCAATACAAACACTAACATACGTATACAATAAGAACACTGTAACATGTGAACAGTTAACATTACTGATACAATAAGAACACTGTAACATGTGAACAGTTAACATTACTGATACAATAAGAACACTGTAACATGTAAACATTTAACATTACTGATACAATAAGAACACTGTAACATGTAAACATTTAACATTACTGATACAATAAGAACACTGTAAACCATTAATATTACTGATACAATAAGAACACTGTAACATGGAACAGTTAACATTACTGATACAATAAGAACATTGTAAACCATTAACATTACTGATACAATAAGAACAGTGTAACATCTATAGACAGTTAACATTAATGGTACAATAATAAGTGTAACTTTTGTTGACAATGACATTAATTAATGCTACACTATAAAGAGTGTAACATCTGTTGAAAGCTATCAATGCTACAATAATAAGTGCAACATCTCTTGACAGCTACATGTATGTAATAAGTGCAACATCTCTTGACAGCTACATATATGTTATAAGTGCAACATCTCTTGACAGCTACATATATGTTATAAGTGCAACATCTCTTGACAGCTACATGTATAAGCAACATCTCTTGACAGCTACATGTATGTTATAAGTGCAACATGTCTTGACAGCTACATATATGTTATAAGTGCAACATCTCTTGACAGCTACATGTATGTTATCAGTGCAACATCTCTTGACAGCTACATGTATGTTATCAGTGCAACATCTCTTGACAGCTACATGTATGTTATAAGTGCAACATCTCTTGACAGCTACATGTATGTTATAAGTGCAACATCTCTTGACAGCTACATGTATAAGAAGAGTATAACAAAAAAGGATAGTATGTGAATTGCTAACATTAATGATACAAAAAACAACAAGAACTTTACAAAATAGTTTGTTATTGTTTGTGAATTTTGTAACTACTAACATCTCAACACTTATTCTGCTACAGGCACAAGAAGTCCAGAGAAACATTTTAGCTTCATAATCACTTAAACAAGAGAAGTGTAAAAGTTTTAATATAAAATTACCTCAGTTTTATCTGTTGCTTCATCATAGCTCTCTTTCTGTTCTTCTTTCACTACACTGGTAAGTAAAGAATTTTCTTCTATGGAATCAGCTTCTACTGTTAGTAAAAGAATGAACAGTTTATTGGTCTATAACAAGACTGAATGTCAATCCATACTCAAGTACAACATAATGTATTTAGGTGAACAGGCATCTTGTATAATTTCAATTGCAGTGTACAGGTATGTTAACACCCACCAAAAAAGTATCAATCATCAGAAAAGTGGAGAGAAATAATATCAGACATGATAAGTAAATATGAAACAAGAGAAAAAGTAGACAAATAAAAAGCATTACTCAAACACTATTAACTGACTACACCATATACATGTACAGTGGAACTTTTACATTTAGTAAAATTGGTAATTTCTTTTAAAATACTCCAAGCCTTTTTCTTTGGTTTGAATGTCACTGATACAGCAACACACAAAATTCTCCACTTTTATACCTTCTGTACAACTAAGTTACCCTACCTTCCTGCCACACGCCAGTCTCTTGATGGTGGGGAGGTAACTTGTAAAGTATCTCAGAGGTAAGTACCTCTTTACAATTAATATTAATCACTCAAATGTAACTTCAGATTGGACACACCTATGAAAAACTAAAACACACACACACACTAAGTACAAGAATGAAACTAAAGAATTTAATAACATGTGAGCTGATAATGAGCACTAGGACAGAAAATGAAACAATTCTAACAAAAACTCTGTTGTGATAAAAAAGAAATGTGACAGAAACCAGAAACAGTATGTATTATACTAGGTTTATTTACAATTCAGTAAAGGTTACCCACCTCTAGAGAGATAAACTTCAGAAAGAAAAACATCCTTCTTAGCAGAGCTTTCTTAACTTAATCAAATATAAATTAGAGGAGACATTTTCAGATGGACCAAACAGTAAGTAAACAAGGATCCACAGTAAAAACACAAGACGTGATGACCACAACTACCTACTATGTAATCAGATTTTATTTATTTATTAATAAGTTATACAAGTTCCTCATAAGGAGAACAAGGTAACACAGGAAATTATAGCTGGACCTGCAAAAACAGAGAGTTGAAGAGAACCAAACACTTCATCAAAATGTTCTTGGTTTGTGCAAATGAAAGAAGAAAAAACAATAGACATACAAGAAGAGATTCTCCTAACTTCCAGTGAAGGTATCCATTCTCAATGAAGTTGCATTCAGAACTAGAGACTAGACCAACACTCAATGTCTAGACAGCACTAGTGAATCTGTGTTCAACTCTGGTTTCAACAGTGAAAGTTTCTTCATGGATGGGATGTCATCACATTGAATATTATCTTCAACCTGCCAACTGGCAACTATAATAAAGCTACATAAACTCAAACAATTCATAAAAAGTATATTGTTTAAAGATACAAGTATGTCTGGAATTTGAAACCTACTCACTACAATTATAAGGTACTAGCTACTTATCCATACTTGATGCTGAAGACCAAGACAACTTACAAAAAAATGGTTGTCCACCCTTCCAACAGCATCAACAGTGGATGGCCTGTCCTTTTACACAATCACTGGAAGCATACAGAATAGTGTGTCTAATTTGTGGGAACCAGCAAACCAAATTGGGAAAAGGAATCTGTTAAAATGTTCATTACACCAGCAATATCCACATTACCATTGACAACAGTAAGTGAATAGAACAAACAGACAAACAAAAGATGTGCACATACAAATTTTTCATATCCAGTGTGGTTGAAAAAACTTTACCAATCTCATTTTGATAATGATTAAGTAAGGAGGGATCTATGAAATGATATCAACTAGCTAGCCAACTTTGTAATGGCAAAGAAACAAGATAAGAAATCCTAAGAGGATGGGATTGTTATTGGGCCTAAGTTAAATCCAAAATGTCTTTATTCAGAAGTTACAGACAAATGGATCCTGTGGTTGAGAAAATGAAACAAAATGAGAGTAGAGAGGAAAAAGATGTGAAAGTGGAGAAAAGAGTGAAGAATACAGCCTCAAAGGCAAACACCCAACAGATATAATACAGAAAAAAATATAATGCGTTAACCAAAATAAAGAAAATTGCCTAGAATATGAAGAAGTTCACACGCAAGCTCTTCTCAAAAATATGTATGAGGATAAAATGATTGTTCAGTCAAATGAACAAAATTGGAAGAAAACAAAACATAATAACAGTAGTACGATGTCCAGAAATAACGTGAAGAGAATAAAAGTCAAATTGACTTCCAAAAAGAAATACATGAAAGGAAGAAAATTCTCCTCCAAGATAAAATCATCTAACATAAGCCTAATCCTCTCTCATATTACAGAAATGAGTCCCATTATTTGGAAACAAAAAATGAAAATGTCTGAAGAAGTAATGACAATATTTTAAATATAGAAGAAACTGCAGGTAACTCAACATACATGAACTCAATACACTTATCAATAAGTCCAACAAAGCATTGAACAATCCAGCTGTATGTCATTAATAAGATAAAAATATACTGAACAATCATAAAAAAGAATCAAGACAAGTAGTCTTACGTTCGATCCAAAAAAGCACCAAGAGATCATCTTTTGTAAACACAGTCAGTGCCCCTCAAAAGAAAAAAATCTTCCAAGATAGCTAAGAAGTCATGTTGTGAAGTGTAGAACTATGGATAAGTATCATGCAGCTATGCACTGCATAGTGGGCATTCAAAATTGACAACACTAATACTCAATTAAAAGAAAAAACTTCCAAGATAGCTAAGAAGTCATGTTGTGAAGTGTAGAACTATGGATAAGTATCATGCAGCTATGCACTGCATAGAGGGCATTCAAAATTGACAACACTAATACTCAATTAAAAGAAAAAACTTCCAAGATAGCTAAGAAGTCATGTTGTGAAGTGTAGAACTATGGATAAGTATCATGCAGCTATGCACTGCATAGTGGGCATTCAAAATTGACAACACTAATACTCAATTAAAAGAAAAACTTCCAAGATAGCTAAGAAGTCATGTTGTGAAGTGTAGAACTATGGATAAGTATCATGCAGCTATGCACTGCATAGTGGGCATTCAAAATTGACAACACTAATACTCAATTAAAAGAAAAACTTCCAAGATAGCTAAGAAGTCATGTTGTGAAGTGTAGAACTATGGATAAGTATCATGCAGCTATGCACTGCATAGAGGGCATTCAAAATTGACAACACTAATATACAACAAAAAACAATCTATGATTCAAAAGAAAATCTGCCCGTTTTGAAATTATGAATACATAGATCTTCTAAAAAAATTTTTAACACAAATACTATAGTAAAAGAGTTGATACCCATACCAGCCATCCTGAGATATATTTTTACTTCAAGTAGGTTTCTTGTCATCTCAAAAGTTGTTTGAAATTGTGTACAGAAAAAGTGTTTAATTCCATGCAAGACATGAATTTTATTTCACATTTAAACTTTTATTATCAACGTATGAAATTCTAAGTTATAATTTAAATATTACTGTTGTCCTACACTGAATATATATTTCCACTCACATAAGAACTTCTCTCATTCAATTCCAGAATAATGATTTACTTTGTCATCTCAACTGAAAAACAATTAGCTAAGATTTCTTGAAAACCCATAATCACTCCCCAACCCATGAAAAAAGCATCCATAAAAAGATGCAAGTAGAAGAGAAATACCAGTTATGGTGTTTTCCCTGTTAAGCAAAACAAACATGAATAAGGGAGGAAGAAGGATAGCTGAGTCCAGGCAATTCTAAGTAAGGTTTCACTGATCTTGCAACACAAACTCAAGGGGTTGAGGTGGGCATGTGAGGATGGAGGGAATTGAGAACCAGGGCTTCACTGTCCATAAATGAAAAGAAGTACACTAAGCCTGATGGTGGAAGGAGTTAAAATTACTCTCAAGTGGACAAAGTTTTAGTTTGTAATAGGAAAGGAAATCTGCAAATTTATGAGCTATTCCACACAAGTTGCTTCTTGCAGAAGCAAATGAGTGTATTTGTAAGCAGCTTGATGGAACAGAACTAATAACATCCAGTTGGTCATACAATGATGGAAGTGGAAGCCTTGAGTATGAAAAGAGGCTCTCACCACTCAACAGAAAACTTAAGTGTAGATGCCAAACTAAATTATAAAGCACAAGATTGAAAAACTTGACCTCTATGAATAAAGCAAAGGTAATATCTGGATGTTAGGTAAATATGGATGTGAAGGTAAGTATCTGAGACATTCACTTTTGTCTTCCAGAGACCTGGAGTAAATGTCCACCAAAGTGTGAGGAAGAATGCCATGGTAAAACAAGGGTCAAAGAAAGGATTAAGACATGACAGATCTGTAACTGGATGTCAGTTTCTTGTTTTCTTAGGAACTATAAATAACCTGGATTGATCTCCTGAAGAAATATGATTGACAGGTTCTACAGTGTCCTTGAAAAGGATAATCTGAACCATTTCTGAAAAATACTAGCAAGAAACAGAATCCTGAAGACAGAAAATGGGATAACAGAGGATGGTTAAGAAATTCAAGGGATAAACATCAAGACAAGACCTGAAGCACCCACATATTTTATGTAAAATTGTACCAAAGGTGCATAACCTGAAGCAGGTAAAGCTGTAATAGACAAGAAACCAAGGATGAAACAGAGGAATGTTGGCAAGCAGCCTCTACCCTTGACTCCAACGATTCAGAAAGATCTACAAAAGTTGACCTCCATAAAATGTCACTATCCATAGATATTGTAAGAAAGATGTGGATACTCAGGAGATCCCACCAATATAAATATATACAGGTATTCATATCTTTAATTAAATACAATTTCTGACAGGTAATAATAAGAATAGCTTCAATGACATTTTTTGTTATTTCAATAAACTAAGTGAACTGTTGATTAACAAGGTTACTTCATTATAAGTTGACTTTATTTTATAAGACAGAAAATACTGAAAATCAAGAATGAAAGGAGTCTTGTTAATCATTGTTTTGCTGGAGCACAGTTACTGTAATTTATACAGATACATGTATTTAAGACTTGTTGAGAAACATTTTCTCCTGTTTAGCATTAACTGTCTCGTTCACCAAGTTGGGCCTGGTGCCAGCTATGTTTTGATCATTAAACACAAGGTTGCTACAGGAGGATGTAAGCATATATGTCAGACCTGCCACATTCTAAGATTTTAACTGAAGGTTACACAAGACAGAATGAAAATTTTAAAAAGATGCCACTTGAAGACCTTTGTAACATTTTTGTCAAAAGTATTAAATGCTGTGATAAAACGTCCTTTCCCCAGAATTTTATACTAATGAAAATTGGTTGTACCCTGCCCCTGAGTTGTAGCCTCACACTGCTTGGCAACCAGAATACACTGTGGCATAATCTCAAGTTTTGTACCTCCTCAAAAACATTCTACAAAACAGACATGCCTGACTTCAACATCATTAATTCTTTACAAGTAAAATAATTATAAAAAATTAAAGTCAATTAAAATGAATGGTAAAAAGTTGTTTCATAGCAATAGCTATTTGGTTAATTTGGGATTTAAAGGTCACAAATTTAACTACAAATGCAAATGATGTGTATAGAATATAACTATGATAGCTCCACTGGTTTCAAGTATTAGACATCAAGATCAAAATAAGCAACAATAAAAAATAACCTAATTTTATGATTATACACCTCTGGAACAGTGAATCAAGTCATTATACGAAATACTATATAT
Organism: Tachypleus tridentatus; assembly: GCF_004210375.1. NCBI lineage: Eukaryota > Metazoa > Arthropoda > Merostomata > Xiphosura > Limulidae > Tachypleus > Tachypleus tridentatus. The sequence continues at coordinate 110,543,239 of NC_134834.1, forward strand.
GCAATTAGAAACAAATAATTCAAACAGATAGTTAAAGAAGTAATATTCATACTGTTTGTGTTTGATAGAACCCAAAGAATATAAATTCAAAAAATAGATACATACCACTAATAAAGGTGAAAGGTTTGTCTTCACTACTAATAAAGGTGAAAGGTTTGTCTTCATTCTTCATCACTTTGATACCCAATAAAATATCCTCCTCTTCAGAAACAAGTTCACATTTCATCTTTATCACTTCCATGGTTACGTCTTTATATTCTTATCAAAACCTACAATTCATAGAAACAAACAGGTTAAGTATCACTTCCATGGTTACATCTTTATATTCTTATCAAAACCTACAATTCATAGAAACAAACAGGTTAAGTATTAGTACTTTCCTTCAAAAAGTAAGTTAATCAAAATTCACACTATCTTGATAAAAATTGTGACAATCTTTAACAACAGTTTCATGTATTTTAAACACGACTGGAAAGTAAATTTTACCCAACTGAATATATATATATATATTCTACATTATACAAAATTGAAAACCAGTGAAATAATTCAAATATTAAGACAAAATTTTTGTCATAAAATTACTTTAATGTTTTAATGAGGAATATAATTATATTTAACACAACTGTTTTGTATTTAACATCATGTGACAGATAATATAATAAACTTTGTTTAATGTTTTAGTGATGAATATAACTATTATATTTAGCACAACTGTTTTGTATTTAACATCATGTGACAGATAATATAATAAACTTTGTTTAATGTTTTAGTGATGAATATAAATATTATATTTAACACAACTGTTTTGTATTTAACATCATGTGACAGATAATATAATAAACTTTGTTTAATGTTTTAGTGATGAATATAAATATATTTAACATAACTGTTTTGTATTTAACATCATGTAACAGATAATATAATAAACTTTGTTCAATCTTTAATGATGAATATAAACTTTATATTTAACACAGCTCTTTTGTGTTTAACATCATGTGACAGATAATATAATAAACTTTATTCAATGTTTTGATGATGAATATAAACATTGTATTTAACACAGCTGTTTTGTGTTTAGCATTACAATATAGACAAAGTAAGAAAAACAGTTGTATAAACTTTATTGAATGTAAACAATTATTTTGTGTTAACATGTATCCAACTATAAATTAATGCAGATTATTTATCACATGTAAAAGAAATAAATAGCTGATGTATGGAAATGAGTGAGATGAAACATTTTGTCTAGATCAGCTTTGAGAGTGTTAATAAAACAGTTGGAAGTTTAAAAGATAAGGCTCTTGGACCTGATAATATTTCCCCAAGGGTTTTGGAGAACATTAAAGATTGTATATATGACCCACTTTTTACTAGTAAGCAGATGCCAGAAGATTAGAAGTCACCCAGTTTCAAGGGAGATGATGAAAACTGTTCCAACAGTTACAAACCCATCAGTCTTACATTAGTTGCAGGAAATGTTTTGGAAAGTCTGCTAAAATATGTTTCACACAGTTATTCAGCACAGTTTTGAATGTCATTAGAGAGTCAATGTGGTTTCACTAAAGGACAATCTTGCCCAACAAATCTTTATAAGGGTTATGACCTATGTAAATTAGTGTAAGAGTGTAGATTTGGCACATCTTGATTGTCAAAACATTTGACAAGATGCCACATAAAAGGCTTGAAAAAAAAAATTATCTCTATAAGTGCTGGGAATAAGTTAGCAAACTGGATAGAAAAATTGCTGGATGAAAGAAAGCAGAGGGTTGTTAAAAACATAGTTCAGAGAAACTGTATTAATGTCATAAGTGGTGTGGTACCTCAGGGCTTAGTCTTAGTACCTTTACTCTTTTTGATCTACATCAATGGCATAGATGAAGTAATAATCAATAAATTACTTAAATTTACAAATGATATTAAGGTATTGGATGTTGTTGGATCTGAAGAGGATGTTGGTGATTTACAAAAGGATTCAGATCACTTAGTGAATTGGACAAATAAATGACAAATGTAAGGATAATGATGTGGGTTATCATAAGTTGAATTATAATTTGATGGGAATAACCTGGACAGTATCATGAAAGTGTAATAGTTGATATCAGTCTCAAGGCCATCCAAGCAGTTTGCTGTTGCTTGTGGTACAGCAAATAGGATTTTAGATTGTATCTACAGAAACAATGAATACAAGTCTAAAGAGGTTATAATTTTATTGTATAGGTCAGTGGTTAGACCACATTTGGAATACTGTGTTCAGTCTTGGGTTCCTTACCTTTAGGAAACTCACTGAATTGTTGGAAATGGTTCAGATAAGGGTTAGAAGAATGGTCACTTGGATGGAAGGGTTATCATACGAGAAGAGATTGTAATCTCTCAAAGTGTTAGAGGGGATGTGATTGAAGTGTTAAAGAGAAGTAATAGTACTGATACATCATTTGTTTCCATACTTAACAGTGAAAACTGTTGGACTAGGGAACACAAATATAAATTATGGCAGAGTGAGAGACATCTTCAAATAAGATAGTTTTATTCTTCTAACAGCATAGTTGGCCTTTGAAATAGGTTACCTTCAAATGTTGTGGAAGCAGTAAATTTGAGTTTAAGAGAAAGCTTGATAAGTATACTCATGGCATGAGCTTAAGATGTTTTGTTTCCGAGTTATTTATTAATAGTTTTAGTTCAGTTTAGAAGATAGAACAGTTGACATGTTGTTCCAAAACATTATGTTATGTTAATAGTTATCAACTTTATAAACAATTTTAAAAGATTACACTTGTTATAGTTATACCTTAGCAACTTCTCCAATTTTAAAGTTTTAAAATATTGTAAAACTACAAAAACAGGAGAAACTACATGTAGCACAAGAAAAAGAGAGATATTTGTGTATACAATGACATGTCAACTACTTATGTCAGATTCACTTAAATGCTTAACAGATTCCCCAAAACATAAAAAATATGTATTTTTTAATGACCAGAAGAGTTTACTACATGTATTATACACATAACAATGTAGTTCTGATACATTGTGATGGTCATTATATTATTTAAAAATGGCTGGTATGGGTAGAGAAAGCATTAGAGCAACAAACAACCTTTCGACCTTCTTCGGTCATCAATCCCACCATTCATCAGTAAAATAGATGCCCAAGAATTGGCAGTAGGTGGTGAGGACTAGCTACCTTCCTTCTAGTCTTACACTGCTAAATTATGAACAGGTACCATAGATAGCCCTCGAGTAGCTTTGTGCAAAATCAAAAAAAAATATATCGACATAGAAAAGTTTATCACAGCTGCTATACACATGACAACATAGTTCTGATAAACACTCACCTCTCCACATAGAATAGTTTATTACATCTCCTATACACATGACAACATAGTTCTGATAAACACTCACCTCTCCACATAGAATAGTTTATTACAGTTACTATACACATGACAACAGTTCTGATAAACACTCACCTCTCCACATAGAATAGTTTATTACAGTTACTATACACATGACAACATAGTTCTGATAAACACTCACCTCTCCACATAGAACAGTTTATTACAGTTACTATACACATGACAATGTAGTTCTGATAAACACTCACCTCTCCACATAGAATAGTTTATTACAGTTACTATACACATGATAACATGGTTCTGATTTAAAGGCTCAGCACACATACATTTTGGTAATGCAGCAAGGTAAAATCAATCTGTTCTCTGAAAAAGTGTTTAAATGAGTGGTATTTTTCAGTTACCTGTTTCTAGCTAGTAATGGGAGATGTTATTGGTTAATCAACATAAAACCTAATGAATTTCACTTATCCAATCATTCTTACATTTGATTCTTTAGACTGGATAAGTTAAAACTATTGGTCAGTTTACAAGATCTTACAAAGTAAAAATGGTGTTGAAATATTGAACAATCTATTTGAATTATAAGACATGTAAAGATGTTTGTGTAAGTACTTCAGTGATTTTGAAAGGTTAAACACATACAAGTTCAGAGATATCAGTATCCTCATGGTGTAAGTTTATGCATAATATACGAGACAAAAACACTGAACAGGGTTTGAGCACTTTAGTTAAAAAAAGAATTCCATAATTTTTTATGACCGTTCTTTTAAATTTCTATGACCCTTTTAGTCCTCAACAAATATACTTTTAAGTTTTTATAATCTTAACAGGATTAAATGACAGATTTTGTATAAACTCAGGACACACATACAAAACGTGGGAACTTTCACATTCTAGTGTAATAGGCACTGTTTTTAACACTACAACATAAATAAAGAGCAAAATAAAAGTGAAAGACTTGCGACGAGTTAATCATGCTCAAAACACGGTACTTAAAAACAAACACATTTGCTTTAAGACAGAAATCGTTTTAACGATGTAAGATAGCAAATCGTATAACATCTTCATGAACATGGTTGTTTTTATTGTTTAATTATCATTCCCACTACCATTTCGTTTACCTATGAATTTTTAATTACATTAAAAAGCTAACTCACCCTCTACCTACTCATTACCGTTTCGAGTAAGTGGGTGCAGAATGAAACCGACATCATCTTCCCTATCGGTGACATACAGATACTACTGGTGTAGCAGAAAAGTATAAAAATTTGCAATAATAATAATTTGTCCTCTAGCGATTTACGTTATGAGTAAATACCTTACCAGAAACTTATTCAAGAGAAACAGTCACGGAATAATTATTAAAAAATATAATTATTGACCTTTTGTCACTCAGTGTTGTTACCTATATTGAAATGTATTGTTCCAATATTGTACTGGTTGTTATTGTTGTTGTTTTGGAGGGGGCGGGTGGTTATAATGTTTTTCTTGGTGTTTCTTATTTCTGATTTCATTCTTATTGATTTATTAATATTTTATGATAAACTGTTTACTGATATTAGTATTTAGTCCGTAACGGATTTACTGTTGTACATTTATTTCAGTTCCTACGCTTGTTTCTGTATAGTTTTCTTTTTTGTATGTGACGTATATTCTTACAAGCGCGAGTCCTTGCTGTTCCAGAAATTTATAGAACGTTCGAGTGCGTAAGGATCAACAATGTACTAGATTTGTATATAATACTAGTGATTGACAGTATTGTTGCAAGCAAAGTTTGGTGAAGGTTCTAGAGACTCGCGTGATGTGTATAAAAATAATACGCCAAGGGGGAAGTGTATTATTGGGCAGCTATAGTTATATGGAGCTATAATTGTGATTAACGTCTACTAATCGGAAAACTACAGAACTGGACCAGGAACGTTTATAAATTTTGAAAAGTGTGTGATAATATCACCTCAGAATTAATTCGCTCGTCGTGGACGTAAATTTCCGATAAAATATTTAGTTCTAGACCAGATATGAAACTCAGTATTGATGTCGAGTATTGTTTGTAAACTCTTATATACCATATACCATCATTTATAATAACTATTAGTAATAACCGTTGTTATACATTTTATAGTGTATATGATTGTATATTAAAATATATTTGTGTTAAAAAAAAGAAATTGTATCAATCTTGTTGGCAAATAGTATAAATTTAATACATATTAACATTTAATTAACTACTCAGCTCAAATTCAAATTTCCAGTTATTTGTGAAAGGGCCCGGCATGGCCAAGCGTGTTAAGGCGTCCCACTCGTAACCTGAGGGTCGCGGGTTCGCATCCCGGTCGCGCCAAACATTCTCGCCCTTTCAGTCGTGGGGGCGTTATAATGTCACGGTCAATCCCACTATTCGTTGGTAAAAAAGTAGCCCAAGAGTTGGCGGTGGGTGGTGATGACTAGCTGCCTTCCCTCTAGTCTTATGCCGCTAAATTAAAGACGGCTAGCACAGATAGCCCTCGAGTAGCTTTGTGGGAAATTCAAAAACAAAAAAAAAAACATATTTTTGAAAGTAATACGTAAGATACATAAAGTAATAAATCGAAGATTCGTCGGAAAAATTATAATGCGTAACACGTTCTGTCCAGTTTTGTTTATTAACTGTGCTTTGATATGTATTGAATTTATTTCTTAGTATTGTTATTATGAATAAATTATTTTTGATGATCGAGCCTAAATTTAGAGGCGTGTTTATTTCAGACCATAACAATGACGTCCAAACTGCAACGTTTTTCATTAAGGTTGAGCTGTGACTTGGGATTTTTTTTTTCTCTGAACTTAATATCAAGTGATTGATTAAACAATGATTAAGTTCAGTCATATGTAAGTTGGTTAGTGTTTGAAAATAACTTACTGTAGAAGTTAATAAGTCTGTGGCAGTTTGTGTCATTATTAGCAGAACAAGTGGAAATCGTTTTCTGTATATTATGGAGAAAACCTGTTTCCTTTACTTCAACCACAAACGTTGAGAATCCATTCTACATCCAGACCTGTGGTAAATTAATCGATTTACGTCACCATATTCAACCAACTACCCTTTTCTGTTACGAAGTTCGACGGTACGTCAGATTTTAATATATTGGAATTTCTTTAAAATTTTAGATAAAAATATTTGTTATATCTATTACTGATATGGTTAAATTTGTTAAACAGTAAGTAAGAACCTTTTAATAAAGAGGTGATTAAAAGTGAACACCGTATGCTTTGACAGATTGTTTAGGCAGAGTATTCAAGTGATTAATTTTTTTTTAGATTATATAAATCAATAAAGCCATATAACCACTACGAAGTTCTTTTCAAAAACAGTTATGTGAAATATTGTTACAACCCGACATAATTTTCTCCACTCTTTTTCGACAAGCATTAAAATAAATCACACACACTATACACTGTTTTGCCCCAGCTAGTACAGCAATAGATCTACGGATTTATAACGCTAAAATAAGGGGTTCGATTCACGTTGGTGGGCTCAACAGATGGCACGATGTGGTTTTGCTATAAAAAACATACGCTGTTTTCAAGTGTCCTTAAAAAAATAAAAAATATTGTTTGTTTGTTTTGTATTTCGCATAAAGCTACACAAGGGCTATCTGCGCTAGCCGTCCTTAATTTAGCAGTGTAAGACTAGAGGCAGCTAGTCATCACCACCCACCGCCAACTCTTGGGCTACTCTTTTACCAACAAACAGTGGGATTGAGCGTAACATTATAACGCCCCCACGGCTGAAAGGGTGGGCATGTTTAGCGCGATAGGGATGCGAAACCGCGACCCTCGGATTACAAGTCGCACGCCTTAACACGCTTGACCATGCCGGGCCAATAAGAAAAGAATGTCTCATTACGAACATATTTTATTACTATTTTATTTACCAAATATGAGATACAGCTTGTTAAATTAGGTCGTAATGAATGAGACGTAGAAGACAAGGACTAGTTAAAATATTTAAAGTTAGGATGTGTACACCTAGAAGCATCTATTTTTAGACAAAACTGTTGAAAAGAGTTAGAACGTTAAAATAGATAGCTTGCTAGTAGGGAACAGTTTTTATAAAATCAACAGACTGTTATTTAACTTCACAGAGGCGTGAGTTTGTTTGGTTTGAATTTCGCGCAAAGCTACACGAGAGGTATCTGCGCTAGCCTTCCCTAATTTAGCAATGTAAGAGTAGAGGGAAGGTAGCTAGTCATCACCACCCACCGCCAACTTTTGGGCTAATCTTTTACCAACGAACAATGGGATTGACCGTAACATAACAACACCCCCATAGGTGAAAGAGCGAGCATGTTTGGTGTGACGGGGATTCGAACCTGCTACCCTCAGATTGCGAATCGAGTGCCTTATCTACCTGATTTTTAGTTCGTTTTTTCTCATTGATTTTTAACTTCTTATTTTAAAATTTTAGCAACTTAAAGCAATTCGCTTTTGTTATATCTTTTAGTTGCTCGAGAGAGGGTGATTCAAGGAAACCTTGGTAATCAGGCATAATTAAACCTTGTTGACATTGATAAGGCCCGGCATGGCCTAGCGCGTAAGGCGTGCGACTCGTAATCCGAGGGTCGCGGGTTCGCGCCCGCGTCGCGCTAAACATGCTCGCCCTCCCAGCCGTGGGGGTGTATAATGTGACGGTCAATCCCACTTTCGTTGGTAAAAGAGTAGCCCAAGAGTTTGGTGGGTGGTGATGACTAGCTGCCTTCCCTCTAGTCTTACACTGCTAAATTAGGGACGGCTAGCACAGATAGCCCTCGAGTAGCTTTGTGCGAAATTTCCAAACAAACCAAAAGACATTGATAAATATAAATTAAAATAATATTTGAATTTGAATTTAGAACGAATTCAGATCTCCGACACGAGCCCCAGTTTATTGTTACGTATTATAATTTATCTCGGACGAATCTCCGATTTATTATGTTAATATATCACGATTTTAAATACCGAAAATTTTGATTTTTTATTTCGAAGTTAATTTAATGTCGATATGTATCATATTTATATTTGCCAATAAGATTAATGCACACAATTTTTTTCTTAACATAATTATATTTTAATACATAAATAATAATACAATTTATAATAACAGTTATTATAAATAGTTAATACAAATAATCATTTATATACCCAAATTTTACAAACTCACAAACAATATTCAGTTTCTATCTTGTCTGGAACTGAATATTTCATCAACGGCACAAATTAATTTAATGCTGATACACAGATACACTTTACTTAACGAGAATGCTAGCTAGATCTATTCTTGTTTAGCTTAACGCGGTTTACAAGCTCACTTTCTACCAAGGAAGATATCTAATATCATTGCAGAAATACTAACGTCCGAAGTTAACTCTCTGAGGTTTAACGGTTCGTAATGTTCTAAATTTATAAACTTATACACGTTCCTGGTCAAATATTCTAGTTTTCAGATTAATAAGTGTTAACCATAATTATATATTCCGAGGCTTACAGTATACTTACTGTAGCTGACAAATAATATAAAACTCTCTTGACTAGCTTTTACACCAATTAGGCGAGACCTCGAACCTTCAACAATATGTGAAGGTATTCTAAAATTTTCGTAAAATATATATTGTTGATTCTTACTTTCGAGAAGCTTCTACAAATTTAGAGAAAAGGCTGGACTTGCGCAATACACATCCAGCAACATAGTCCACATGCATCAAACTGGGACAAATGCAAATATTAAATAAATTCATATCAGTAAATCTATTACATTAGAAACAAATAAAGGAATAGTATTTCAACCGAGATATATTATTACAGTTCTTCTTCGTCTATTAATTTCAGCAACAGTGATGTAAGGCTAAGCCTCTTCATTAACTGCAAGTTAATAAACGGCCAAATCTGAACAGATAACTATTTTTACAACACTTCGTTGTTATACTAGCAACAGTGATAATGGGCAAACTATCTATTTGTTTCATTAACTGCAAGCGATGAACTGGCTAATGTTTGATCCGAAGCCTAATGTTATATCTCTTGGTTATTTATTTGTGAAAGCAACTGTGATCTAGTTCTAAACATCTCCTTTAACTGTAAGTAAAAACCCAATATATTGAACCGAGACATATTATTATGATACTGGTTGTCTGTTGATGCTAGCAGCAATGATCTAGGGATGAGTATCTGCATTAAGTACCAGTTAGTGAAAATCCAATATTGGAACCGATATCACAACTCTTGTTTGTTTATTGGTGGTAACAACAGTGATGTAGGGCTGGGCATATTTATTAACTAATAATCCGTCAGTTTGTGTGAAAAATGTTTGTGTATGCTTAGTGATGTTGCGATTTTATTTGGTAGTAACTGGTATAACACAACACTGAATAGAGTTGTAGCCAGAGGTGGAATCTCAAACAACAGTTACAAATTAACTGAAAATAAATTATCTGTACCAATCTTTCAGATTTGCTAAAAAAAAAAAAAACACAATTATTCAATATAAACTAACTTGTTTTTCCTTCTCAAGTGACAGTAACTACTGCTCGTAGTGGGATGATACTAACGTTACTAACACGGAACCAGTGTCTTCTGTAGGTACCGTATGTGGTCTGTAGAGAAAGAGATAACAACTTGTTTACAACTGTACTACCTCTATTGCTGTATCCATCCTTACTTAATTCCTCTACTGTTGGAATTTGTCCGATCGAGATGCTCTCCAACAAATGTTTGTCTAGACAACAGCGCCTCTTTCTTCCATACATTTAGCTGAAGTTCCTTCTCACAATGGACATGACCAGGATAATGAAGGTTTAGACTAGATTTTTTTTTTAACAGGATTTGTTCAAGGTATTACTTTATCATGAGGTAGATCTTAACCCTTCCAACCTCCTTGTTGACATGATTTTACAGGCATGTTATTTTCTTTCTCCAATATATTTCAATTGCTCTTTTTTTACCACAGGAAACTCACACTCAAGGTTAGTTTGCTTTCTTCCCTTCTTCTGATAACAGCGTTCATAATGATTCATTTATTGAACAACCGTGCATCTGTAGAAACATACCTCATCCATTTTGCCTACTTGACTCTTTTGCGTTGGGTTACATCTATTCTTCATTTCAATTACTTGATTTCCAGTCTTTGGGATCTCTTTGACCTGCTTGGTAGTGAATCTCTTGACTTCTATTTTACTTTATAGCACCTACTTTTCACGCCTTTGCCTCTTTCTTACCACCCTCCTGTGTTACCTCTCGTCCTTTCACACTATTTCTGAGGCACATAATTGGAAAGTTTTGCTCTCTTCTGTTCACTAATTTAACCTGTTCTACCTCTATTGCCGTATCCATCCTTACTTTGTTCCTTTACTGTTGGAATTTGTTGGGTCGAGATGCTCTCCAACAAATATTTGTCTACCTCATGCTTATTTCTGTGAACACCAATAGACTTTTTTGTTTTAATCCTGAGGTTGGTGGTATTCCCGACATTTTATAGACCAAGGTCAAGACGACTCTATATCGATACTTATTGTCTTGTTTGGTTTCTCATCTTTCTCTGTTTCAGTCTTCTGTTCCTGTTCTTAGGTGTGTTTACTCCACTTCTCCCTTTCGTGTTCCTGTTTTCTGTTCTTCTTCTTTACATTATCGTGAGTGGTTATCCTGTCAAGTCTGGTTTAGTAGCTAGCCATGTTTTATGCTTTGTCTGTCTTTGGCTGACATATGAATTCTTAAAGTTTTCACTCTCCACTTTTGTTCTCTTGCTTCCATCTATTTATTTCCCATTTTCCTTGTTTTATCCACTTTGACCCCATTTATCTTTAGCGTCTCGAGGATGCAGTCTTGAAAATCGTGGCTAAAAATACTTTCCATAAAGCACTTACCCCTACGCTGGAATATTACTTTCTATAAAGCACTTACCCCTACTCTGGAATATTACTTTCTATAAAGCACTTACCCCTACGCTGGAATATTACTTTCTATAAAGCACTCACCCCTACGCTGGAATATTACTTTCTATAAAGCACTTACTCCTACTCTGGAATATTACTTTCAATAAAGCACTTACCCCGACTCTGGAATATTACTTTCTATAAAGCACTCACCCCTACGCTGGAATATTACTTTCTATAAAGCACTTACTCCTACTCTGGAATATTACTTTCTATAAAGCACTTACCCCTACGCTGGAATATTACTTTCTATAAAGCACTTACCCCGACTCTGGAATATTACTTTCTATAAAGCACTCACCCCTACGCTGGAATATTACTTTCTATAAAGCACTTACCCCTACTCTGGAATATTACTTTCTATAAAGCACTTACCCCTACTCTGGAATATTACTTTCAATAAAGCACTCACCCCTACGCTGGAATATTACTTTCTATAAAGCACTTACTCCTACTCTGGAATATTACTTTCTATAAAGCACTTACCCCTACTCTGGAATATTACTTTCGTTTTCTGTTGTCCTAAAAAAAAGATCACGAACTGGCATTTAGTTACTGAACTGTTGTCTCTCAACTATTGTCTAGTCGCCCCATCGTTACCAAACAGAAGTTTCTGTTTTCTGATGAGCAAGATCGATATGTCAGGTGTTTTTTACACATTCTGATTATCACATACGCTAAATATTTTCTCATTTCCTCTATCAGAATCGAATCTTCAAGCTCTGTGTTTTTCCCTTTGACACATGGCGTCTTTTCCCGATATCGTCAATCAAATGATGGAACATATACTCGCTATATTCACAGAATCGGGATGAAATTTCGTTATCACATGAATGATTTGGCTCTTCTCGCCCATTCTTGGGACACATGAATGATTTGGTTCTTCTCTCCCATTCTTGGGACACATGAATGATTTGATTCTTCTCTCCCATTCTTGGGACACATGAATGATTTGATTCTTCTCGCCCATTCTTGGGACACATAAATGATTTGATTCTTCTCGCCCATTCTTGGGACACATGAATGATTTGGTTTTTCTCGCCCATTCTTGGGACACATGAATGATTTGGTTTTTCTCGCCCATTCTTGGGACGACTCCTCTACTCACACCTCTATTTCTTTGCAGAAAGCTGCTCAGCTGAACTGGCTAACCATGTTTTTCTCATATAAAACAAATATCGTATTTATTCGTCTGGTGTGTTCTTCAAACCTCATCTCAGTCGGGCTTGGCCTTCACCTATGTGTAATAGAATGTCTTCTCACTAAGGTTACGCTATTTGTTTTTTTTTATGAGAGCTGGAAGGTCAAGCCTCAGTAAAGCCACTCATTCCTTTAGACACATGGACTTCCACCAGCAGATAACGCAAGACGAGAGAAGCTTTTATTAGGATCAGTTATCCTCAACAGTGTGGCTTTTTTCTTCTCCTCTCAAGGAGTTGTCTTGGTGACTAGACCATACCGTTACCATATTGGGCATCCACCTTCCTGACCAAATCTCTATCTCTATTGAACTGAGACATGTTTCTAAATTACATGACTCCGGCCTTATTGGTTCCATATGAAAGTACATTTCACATCAACTCGTTCGAACTTCTCACTCTGTCCTTCAGAATCGGAACAAAGTTAAGGTTTTGTTTGTTTGTTTTGAATTTTGCACAAAGCTACACGAGGGCTATCTGTGCGAGCCGTCCCTATTTTAGCAGTGTAAGACTAGAGGGAAGGCAGCTAGTCATCACCACCCACCGCCAAACAAAGATAAGGATGAACTGAATAGAAAAATTTAATACTGAATATTCAGAAACTTTGAATGGAAGTTTGTTGTTGTTTTTTTAATAGCCATTCGACGTTCGAGTATCTTTAAGTGAAATTCAAAAATTAAACATTTCAGCTTATTCGAAAGAAACAATAAAATTAATAAACCCAGTGGCGATTTGTTTATTTCACAAACTACAGGGGTTAGAAATATGTGGAGTGAAACTAAAATCATGCTCTAATAGCTTCTTTAACAATACTTATCCGTACACAGTAAATTGAGGTGGCCTATATATTTACAGTACGGTTTGCTGGTGTGTCACAGCAAGTTGAATAGACCTATGTATTTACAGTACGGTTTGCTGGTGTGTCACAGTAAATTAATAGGCCCATATATTTACAGCACCGTTTGCTGGAGTGTTACAGCAAATTGAGTTGGTGTACATTCTTACAGAAATAGGTGGAGTGAAACTAAAATCATGCTCTAATAGCTTCTTTAACAATACTTATCCGTACACAGTAAATTGAGGTGGCCTATATATTTACAGTACGGTTTGCTGGTGTGTCACAGCAAGTTGAATAGACCTATGTATTTACAGTACGGTTTGCTGGTGTGTCACAGTAAATTAATAGGCCCATATATTTACAGCACCGTTTGCTGGAGTGTTACAGCAAATTGAGTTGGTGTACATTCTTACAGTGTGGTTTCCTAACATGTTGCACTTACATTTATTATTAGAGATCATGCTTTACCTGCAAGCTGCTGCAAGTTGAGTGGCCTGTTTGTTTTCACGTGGCCTATCTTTCACGTTATGAACATAAAAAAATTGCTGAAGCCAGATGTCTGTGAGTTGCGAATCTCGTGAACGTAATCTAATAGTGTTTAAAGTATCAACGTTATTAACTCTTATGAACAACGTGAAATTTACGTGTAATTTGTGACACCGCGAGATTTAGCTTTTTTCTATTATTATTGCTACATTCTGGTATATTATTATATGAAGTATTGAGTTTTCTTATTTTTCATATTGCTGGTAACATTTTCATTTAATGCCATTTCAAAATGTATGACATCAGCCATCTGTTTGTGTGCTTAAAGTGATATAAGTGACATCTCTGTGTGTGCTCGTAAGTGATATAAGTGACCTTTCTGTGTGTGCTTAAAGTGATATAAGTGACATCTCTGTGTGTGCACTTAAAGTGACATAAGTGACATCTCTGTGTGTGCTCATAAAGTGATATAAGTGACATATAATGCTTAGAAAGTTCGAAAAATATGACATTAAATGAAATGTCATTGGGTTAGTTAAGAGTTATTTCTCATAAGTCGCGGTTATTTTATAGAAGCTGATTTGTTTTATATTATAGCGTAATTTTAACGTAGGCGTGTGTGTTTTCTTATAGCAAAGTCACATCGGGCAATCTGCCGAGTCCATCTAGGGGTTAACGTAGGCCTAGAGCAATTTTATAAAGTGTTTAAGTTTCTTGACACGAGGAGAAAATAATTTATTATCCTTACGTGCACTGGACATTAGATTATTTTCAAAAGATAACTTAAAAGAACTAGCTTGTACAATATTTCACACATGTCGTATTTGTCTCCGAGAGAATCTGCCTGGATTACACATGGAACGTGGATAAAAGAAACCAAAGTGGATGGCGTATCTCTCTTCTCCGACTTGCTTTTCTATTTACTTAAGAAAAAAAAAAGGTATAGAGAGGTACTTGAGGAGTTTGATTCGTCCACCCGACCCCCAAGGACTTTGAAGTATTTCAAAACCTATAATGAAACTAGTGATTTTTATTTTTACACAATTATCTGTATTAAACACTGACATTTGAGAAGCCACTACTTTGTATGTAATCGATTATATGAAAGTACGCATGTCTGAAAAGTCTCCCACGCTCATCCAAAACAAAATAATATGATTGCGATGCGGTCGCGTGGGCGTGTGGAACAAGGAGTTGAAGGGATGTCTCCCATCAAAATGCAGAACATAACTTGGACAAACTATGGTAACAAGACAGACATTATGATATGGAATCAAGGTACGTTCCATTTGTGAAACTCGCCAAACTTTTCAGTATATACTTTTTATTAATACAATATTTCTATGTATTAATCCTTCCATATTTAGGTCGTTCGTGTTTTGTTTCTCATGATATAAAAAATATTTCATAAATGGCCATATATCTTCTGCTGTTGAAGATTTAGATGAACAGTCTGTTATACTAAAATCTGATCATTTCTACAGTGAATTAAAGCATGTGATAAATCTATTATTGAATTATATTATCTAGGTATTTCACAATAGTCTATTGTTGAATTGTATCATCTATGTATTTCACAATAGGTATCATTGATTTATATTATTTAGATATTTCACAATAGTTTATCATTGAATCCTTTACATGAAAATAACCAGTGGCGAAGCTATATGTTTCTCAATGGAAGAACAAAGGGATTTTTATCGGGGGACAAGTAAGGGTCAGATGCTATTTGTGTTTAGAATAACTGTTTTACTAACGTTGATTAGTAACTAAGACTTGTTTTAACCAAAAGGTTCTTCATATTTACTTCTTATCAATTGTTTCAACTTTTTTTTTAATTTTGCCTGGGGGGTGCAAGTACCCCAACCCCTTCCCCTGATCCCCTGATGACGCCACTGAAAACAAGTTTTTATCTATTTTCTCATGTGCACCAGCTGTTCATATAATATGAGTTTCTTATTTAAAAAAAAAACCACTTATATTAATTATTATAAAATAGTTGTTATTGGTATGTGTATTTTATTTGTTTAAAATAATTCTTATTGTCGTGTGTATTTTGCCTGTTATAACATAGTTGTTATTGCCGTGTGTATTTTACTTATTATAAAATAGTTGTTATTGTCGTGTGTATTTTACCTGTTATAACATAATTGTTATTGGTGTGTGTGTTTTACCTGTTATAACATAGTTGTTATTGTCGTGTGTATTTTACCTGTTATAAAATAGTTGTTATTGGTGTGTTTAATTCGATTCTTGTGGTATAGCTTTACTATATTTTTTATTGTTAAACTGTTGAACAGTAATTAAATAATTCCAGGTGTAGATATGTCAGTAAATATAAAAGTGTGATGATAAAAATAACTAAACTTAGAAATTACTAAAACCAGTATCCATTCTGTACCATATTGATAACCCGTTTTTATCTATGACAGTAAGCACAGCTGTAATTGGTCAGACCTGAATTTAGTATAATAACTTCAAATACACATGTTTGTGAGAGAGGAGGGAAGACAAAACAAAACTAAAGCTTCAAACTAACATTTAGTTACAACTACACATCTATATACTTGATTTCATCATCTACACATCCATATACTGATCTTGTCTTATACAAGTCCACACACTTTTTTACCCTATTCACATCCATGTAATGTTTTCAGATGCTAGTTTTCATCAACTATTCATCCATCTATTGACCTTCACCAACCACACGCTCAATTTTTGACTTTCATTAACTACATCTCTGTATAAGGGTTTTCTCTTTTACACATTCATAAAGAGATTTCATCATTTATATATATTGGGTTTTCCAACTATACGTCCTTGTAGTGGTTGTCATGAAATATACATCCATATACCGATTTCATCTCATACACACTCATATGCTGGATTTCATCACCTACACATCCATATAATAACTTTCACCAAATACATAAACACACACTGTATTTCATTATCTACACATCTATATACTGTTTTAATCAGCTACACATCATAATTTTGGTTGTTATCGTCTATACATCAATATACTGACTTAAAATAACCCATACATGGACTAAACATCGACATACTGACTTTCAACAACTACAAATCGATATAGTGGTTTTCGCCATCTACACATTGATATAGTGGTTTCATCTTGTACATATCCATATAATACTTCTAGTCAATTATTTATCCATCTACTGACTTTCATGTACTGTTTTTATCATATTCTCATTCATATGGTGACATTCGTCATTTACACAACCATATAATAACTTTCATCAACTACGCAACCATATACTGTTTTTTCATCTGCAACACGTCCGTATACTATTTATCATCAACAACACATCCATATGTTGAATTTCGTCAACTACACGTCCATATACCGGTTTTTATCAACTAAACATCTGTATACTGACTTTCATTATCCATATACTGACTTTTATTATCTTCACATCCAGGCTTTCATGAAACAAACATCCACATTCTTGTCTTTTATCTTTTACATATTGAGGTTTTTATATCGTGATGTATTAGATAAGACATCAGTCAAAGTTTTTATATGATGATATATGTTCTTTATCATGTCATTTTAAATTTTATGTTATAATATGTATTAGATAATACCACAATTTAGATTTTTACATCGTGACATGTAGAAGATGAATGTAGGTTTCCTACATCATGAAGTAATATATAATAAATCTTTGTATTTTCACATTTAAGACAACTTGTCAGTCTAGGTTTTAAATGGTGACTCGTTAAACAAGAATTCAGTGAAGATTGTCACGTCGTAACGTATTATATAATACTTATGTCCCGGTGTTTACGTCATAATATATATATACATAATACTTATATCAAGGTTTTACGTCGTAACAGTTATATGATACTTATATCTAGGTGTTTATATCAGCATTATATATATAACTTCTAACAACGTTTTTACGTTGTAACACATGAGAACAGATATAATTCAAGTTTTTACATAGTGGCCTATTAGATGATATATCAATGTGGAATTTTATATCATGAATTAGTGCATAACATATCTGTTCAGGTTTCCGTATCATGCATCATGTTAGTTTAGGTTTTTACATCATAAAATATATACAATAAAGTGTCTATCTAGGATCTTACATCATATTGTAATGTCAATATAGATTTTTCTGTCATGACGTATAAGATGAGGTGTAAAATTAGTTTTATATTTTTTGTCGTATTAAATAAGATGTCATTCAAGGTTTTACATCAAGAAATATTAACTAATCTAGGTTTTTTACAGTTCGAGGTTCAAAAGTGATTTTAATATAGGTATTTTCATCGTTTCATATTAGATAAGGTTTCATTTTAGGCTTTTACGTAGTGACTTATTAGATAATATGTTAGTATGAGATTTTACATCGGGTCGTATTAGATAAGATGTCAGTATGAGATTTTATATCGGGTCGTATTAGATAACATGTTAGTATGAGATTTTACATCGGGTCGTATAAGATAACATGTCAGTATGAGATTTTACATCGGGTGGTATTAGATAACATGTCAGTATGAGATTTTACATCGGGTCGTATTAGATAACATGTCAGTATGAGATTTTGCATCGGGTCGTATTAGATAACATGTCAGTATGAGATTTTACATCGGGTCGTATTAGATAACATGTTAGTATGAGATTTTACATCGGGTCGTATTAGATAACATGTTAGTATGAGATTTTACATCGGGTCGTATTAGATAACATGTCAGTATGAGATTTTACATCGGGTCGTATTAGATAACATGTCAGTATGAGATTTTATATCGGGTCGTATTAGATAACATGTTAGTGTAGGTTTTCATCTTGTAACGTATTAAATATTAGTTCAACTTTTTACATTGTAACGTATTAAATATTAGTTCAACATTTTACATTGTAACGTATTAAATATTAGTTCAACTTTTTACATTGTAGTGTATTAGATATTAGTTCAACTTTTTACATTGTAATGTATTAAATATTAGTTCAACTTTTTACAATGTAACGTATTAGTTCAACTTTTACATTGTAACGTATTAGATATTAGTTCAACTTTTACATTGTAATGTATTAAATATTAGTTCAACTTTTACATTGTAATGTATTAGATATTAGTTCAACTTTTACATTGTAATGTATTAAATATTAGTTCAACTTTTACATTGTAATGTATTAGATATTAGTTCAACTTTTTACATTGTAATGTATTAAATATTAGTTCAACTTTTTACATTGTAACGTATTAAATATTAGTTCAACTTTTTACATTGTAATGTGTTAAATATTAGTTCAACTTTTTACATTGTAATGTATTAAATATTAGTTCAACTTTTTACATTGTAATGTATTAGATATTAGTTCAACTTTTTACATTGTAATGTATTAAATATTAGTTCAACATTTTACATTGTAACGTATTAAATATTAGTTCAACTTTTTACATTGTAGTGTATTAGATATTAGTTCAACTTTTTACATTGTAACGTATTAGATATTAGTTCAACTTCTTATATTGTAATGTATTAAATATTAGTTCAACTTTTTACATTGTAACGTATTAAATATTAGTTCAACATTTTACATTGTAACGTATTAAATATTAGTTCAACTTTTTACATTGTAGTGTATTAGATATTAGTTCAACTTTTTACATTGTAACGTATTAGTTCAACTTTTTACATTGTAACGTATTAGATATTAGTTCAACTTCTTATATTGTAATGTATTAAATATGAGTTCAACTTTTTACATTGTAACGTATTAAATATTAGTTCAACATTTTACATTGTAACGTATTAGTTCAACTTTTTACATTGTAACGTATTAGATATTAGTTCAACATTTTACATTTTAACGTATTAAATATTAGTTCAACTTTTTACATTGTAGTGTATTAGATATTAGTTCAACTTTTTACATTGTAACGTATTAGTTCAACTTTTTACATTGTAACGTATTAAATATTAGTTCAACTTTTTACATTGTAACGTATTAGTTCAACTTTTTACATTGTAACGTATTAAATATTAGTTCAACATTTTACATTGTAACGTATTAAATATTAGTTCAACTTTTTACATTGTAACGTATTAAATATTAGTTCAACTTTTTACATTGTAGTGTATTAGATATTAGCTCAACTTTTTAAATTGTAACGTATTAGTTCAACTTTTTACATTGTAACGTATTAGATATTAGTTCAACTTCTTATATTGTAATGTATTAAATATTAGTTCAACTTTTTACATTGTAATGTATTAAATATTAGTTCAACTTTTTACATTGTAACGTATTAAATATTAGTTCAACATTTTACATTGTAACGTATTAGATATTAGTTCAACTTTTTACATTGTAATGTATTAGTTCAACTTTTTACATTGTAACGTATTAGTTCAACTTTTTACTTTGTAACGTATTAGTTCAACTTTTTACTTTGTAACGTATTAGATATTAGTTCAACTTCTTATATTGTAATGTATTAAATATTAGTTAAACTTTTTACATTGTAATGTATTAGATATTAGTTCAACTTTTTACATTGTAATGTATTAAATATTAGTTCAACTTTTTACATTGTAATGTATTAAATATTAGTTAAACTTTTTACATTGTAATGTATTAAATATTAGTTCAACTTTTTACATTGTAACGTATTAAATATTAGTTCAACTTTTTACATTGTAACGTACACGGTAATATGTTAGTCTTGGTTTTTTTACCTGGTAAAGTATTAAATGAGATGTCAGTGTAGGTTTCTACATCTTTACTTATTTTGCTCCATGATGTCTTGGTTTATATCTTGGTACATTAAGATTTACATCTCGACGCTTTGGATAAGATTTTAATCTATGTTTTTACATCATGATATGTTATATACGATGTCAGTTGAAGTACTTAAAATCATAATGAATGTTGGTTCTAGTGGGTAGAACAAGACTCCACCATCCTACAGAGAGATGATGACACTGTACAGCTAACGTTATAAAGCTACTTCGATCATTCCAGTTGATATCATCAAGAGGTTTAACCCTACATCAGTTGTTAGTAGCGAGATAAAGTACCTGAATAAAGAATATTAAGTCGTATATTACTCTGTTAAATTGTTTGCCTGTTTTAAGTCTTCTCCATTCCATCTATATTTACACACATTTATTGGTCTTACGTATAAAAATATTTTATGCTTATACGACCGAACTGTAAATCTTAGAACCATAGCAACGAAAACTTGCTCTTTAGGTGTAAGTGAGAGAATGTCAGACTATACTCTTGTATCAAGAATTGGGGGTAGGTGCAGTTGACTACATGTCTTTCCGCTATAAGTTCAAGATTAGGGACAATATGTTGAGACAGCTCCTGTGTAGCTATGTATGATACAAACCTTCACAAGTTCAAGATTAGAGACAATATGTTGAGACAGCTCCTGTGTAGCTATGTATGATACAAAACTCTACAAATTCAAGATTGGGGACAATATGTAGAGACAGCTCCTGTGTAGCTATGTATGATACAAAACTCCACAAGTTCAAGATTAGGGACAATATGTTGAGACAGCTCCTGTGTAGCTATGTATGATACAAAACTCCACAAGTTCAAGATTAGAGACAATATGTTGAGACAGCTCCTGTGTAGCTATGTATGATACAAAACTCTACAAGTTCAAGATTGGGGACAAAATGTAGAGATAGCTCCTCTGTAGCTATGTATGGTACACAACTCTAAGTTCAAGATTAGGGACAGTTTTTAGAGACTGCTATTCTACACAAACAACCAATTACCCATTTACCTTTTACCAATCTATCATTCTTTATTGTTTTCATTTACATGTCTAATTAACGATGTATTTAAGTGTACATACGTGTACAGTTACCTGTTTTAATTTACTTGTTCAACTACTAATCGAAGTAAGTATATTATTTTAGTGAAAATGAATACATTTTAATGAAGTTAAACAAGTAAAATCACAAGGAAAGACTGTGTTAAATTTTATTTATATTAGTTTGTTCTAACTTAAAAAACAAGCTGAAACAATAATAAATTAAACAATAAACGCTTCAATAATTGAAAAGACCCCGGGGTACGAGTTATAATGTGGGATTATAAAATGTACCATCGGTTTTGGAAATGACTGCGACACTAGGACCGTATTGCGGTG
This sequence comes from Tachypleus tridentatus, assembly GCF_004210375.1. Taxonomy (NCBI): domain Eukaryota; kingdom Metazoa; phylum Arthropoda; class Merostomata; order Xiphosura; family Limulidae; genus Tachypleus; species Tachypleus tridentatus. The sequence continues at coordinate 110,565,214 of NC_134834.1, forward strand.
GGGATACACCGTCTATCAGTCTTAACATCCATTCGCCAGTCTTACATAAGAAATAAAAGAGTAGATCGATATAGAAACAGAAATTCGGAGGATGAAATGTGGGTGCTCGAGCTCACAACGTCCCACATCTATCTATACCACCCTTCACTGCCTGCAAATAGTTGTGAGAAAGCGACTGCTCTCCAAAATAAAGAAGAAAAGAATAATAAAACTTAACTAATGTAAAAATAAGAAAAAGGAAATAAGTTACTATCATTTGGGGTAAATAAGTTCATTTAATAAGGAAATTTAATAACTTTGCACTACTTTATGCGGATGCACACATTTCCGCATAAAGTAGTGCCAAGTTGTAAAATGACCCTATCCGTTTTCACTAACATTTATTCAATGTGTGTGAATTGTCGCTGACTATGTCACTCTTTCCATTACATTGTTCAATGTTTATGAAGTTAAGTGTCATAACCTTAACTAATGGGATATTGTGAAACTATAATTAAGCCTAGTGAGCTGATTATAGTAATTATATTGTTATAAATTTTATAACAAAAGATGCCTCACATGTCCTGCTCTAAATACGTTTCACCCTATTACTTACACAAATTTATTTCGTAAAATCAAAATGTAATTTATCTATTAACATGTACTAAATGTAAAATGGAATATGTGGGTCGAACTTCACACGCATTGCATATACGTATAAATTCACATAGATCTCAAGTTAAAAACAATTAAATGAATTCTATAGAATTAAAACATTTCAGGGTTCATCCTTTTACCTCTGTTAAGATGACAATATGAGAAATTGTTAATGAAGGCACCAATAGACTTCAACGAGAAAACTTCTACATTTTGAAGCTAGGAACATTATATTCTTATGGATAAAACCAATATTTTAATAATTCTACTGCTTTAAACTTGAATAATGATTTTTGTACTTCTAATTTTTCTCATAAAATCAGAAGACAAGAGGTAAAGAAATTAATTAATAAAATGAGTGAATTTTTCATAATTTTATAGTTATCTGGATAATAGTTTTATGCTAGTGTTAGTGTATGTACATTATTTTGTTAAAGGATTTACCAATTTAATATTCCCAAAATAAAAGTATTAATTAATGTAATAAAGGTGATTTTCTAAATGATCACACAAACACTTACTTGTAGGCATTATAAAATATCGATCATACAAACACTTACTTGTAGGCATTATAAAATATCGATCATACAAACACTTACTTGTAGGCATTATAAAATATCGATCATACAAACACTTACTTGTAGGCATTATAAAATATCGATCATACAAACACTTACTTGTAGGCATTATAAAATATCGATCATACAAACACTCACTTGTAGGCATTATAAAATATCGATCATTCAAACACTCACTTGTAGACATTATAAAATATCGATCATTCAAACACTCACTTGTAGGCATTATAAAATATCGATCATACAAACACTCACTTGTAGGCATTATAAAATATCGATCATACAAACACTTACTTGTAGGCATTATAAAATATCGATCATACAAACACTCACTTGTAGGCATTATAAAATATCGATCATACAAACACTCACTTGTAGGCATTATAAAATATCGATCATACAAACACTTACTTGTAGGCATTATAAAATATCGATCATACAAACGCTCACTTGTAGGCATTATAAAATATCGATCATACAAACACTTACTTGTAGGCATTATAAAATATCCATCATACAAACACTCACTTGTAGGCATTATAAAATATCGATCATACAAACACTTACTTGTAGGCATTATAAAATATCCATCATACAAACACTCACTTGTAGGCATTATAAAATATCGATCATACAAACACTTACTAGTAGGCATTATAAAATATCGATCATACAAACACTCACCTGTAGGCATTATAAAATATCGATCATACAAACACTCACTTGTAGGCATTATAAAATATGATATTATAATGGTGTGGTCAATCCCACTATTCGTTGGTAAAAGAGTTGGTGGTGGGTGGTGATGACTAGCTGCAGGGTTAGCACAAATAGCCCTCGAGTAGCTTTCCGCGAAATTCATACCAAACCAATACCATATATTCATAAACGTTTTATTTAACTAATCTAAATGTAGATTAAGTTAATAACTTCCCTTGTGAGTGGAAAAATAGTTTATTTATTGATACTTTTCATAAACATATTGTTACTGGAAAGTTGAATATTATAAAAGATAAAATATTACTTTAAATACTCAAAAAAGGATCTAAATACAGAATAGACACAAAATGTAGTAAAAATAATATTCTAAAATATAATGAAAACAATGTTGATTAATATATCTTAAAACTTAAATATATTACATCTTATCCGCCTAGATGGTTTCTGGAATGAAAGTTGTATCTACTTAAAAAATAAAAGTAAAATTATCCAGTATAAAATTAAAGAAATACCAAACAGATTTATCGTTTCATCAGTTAAAAAAGACGATACAAGAACTGCAAGAAAAGTAGTTCCTATTGATAAGGCTAACTGTAACACTGGTATCATTTGTAAAATGTTTTATACAATAATTGTGATAAAAGAAATCAATTGTACACAAACATTTAAACTTGTTAACCAATTCAAAGAAACAGTAATTAATAATTTCGTTAAATATTATAATAATCTTTATTTTAAACAAAATTCTTATGTAGATTTATCGTTTCTTTATGCTATTCCCAAACTACATAAATTTAGATTTATTTCCAATTCAATAAGAACAATTATCAAACGACTGGCTTTATTATCAAATAAATTACTTAATATGTTCTTGACAAAATAACAGATATGTGTTAATAATAAAACCACATTTTTTGGATAATAAAAAATAATCCACCTATTTTAGAATATCTAAAAAACTGTGAACAAGGAAATTACATTCAAACATTTGATTTTACCATATTGTACACCATGACTCCAATAAAAGATTTAATCTTTTTTCTTTAATTCATTAATATAGCATTCTGGTTTCCTTTTATAGAACTGAGAAAAAGAAAATTTAGCTCCAAAAACGTAAAAGAAATATTAACTTCCTGCATTTATAATAATTATATGATTTTCAATAAACAAGTTTTTAAACAAATAATACGAATTCCAATAGGAGTTAACTATTCTACTTGTATAACATATTTATCCTTTTACTATTATGAGAATATATTCGTTGAAAACTACACAAATGCAGATATATTTACATTACCTTACAGATATATAGATGATTTAATTAGTATAAATAATCCTGAAATAACTAATGTTGTTATCACTGTTTATCCAGCAGAATTATAAATTGAAAATACTTCAATATCTAATACAAAAATATATTATTTATATTTAGAAATTAAAATAATTGGTAAGGATATCAATGCAAATATTTCTAATAAAAGAAAATATTTTGCCTTTCCAATTTATGGTTTACCCTCTTTAATAGTAATGTACCGAACCGTTCTGTTATAAGCACTGTAACTTTGCAGTCATCAGATATTGTAAAATTTGTCATAAATTACAATATTTTATCAGTTATGTTGAAATACTGACACAGAAATTAATAGTGAATGGATTTAATAAAGAAACTTTAAGTTAAATTTTTAAACTATTCTGTAACAAATATGAGAATTTGTTAAACAAATATAAAGGAATAAAAATTAGAAAATTTTTATTTAACATTTCTAATAACTATTTTTAATTATGAATAAGGTCATTTAACAAATTGGGACTACTTTATGCGGATGTACACCTTGCCTTCTATAAAGGCTTGTTTGGAACATGATAGTTGTGGACTTGAACACCCACATCTCGCTCTCCTAATTTCTATTTCTGTAGGGCCCGGCATGGCCAAGCGTGTTAAGGCGTGCGACTCGTAATCTGAGGGTCGCGGGTTCGCATCCCCGTCGCGCCAAACATGCTCGCCCTTTCAGTCGTGGGGGCGTTGTTATAATGTGACGGTCAATCCCACTATTCGTTGGCAAAAGAGTAGCCCAAGAGTTGGCGGTGGGTGGTGATGACTAGCTGCCTTCCCTTTAGTCTTACACTCCTAAATTAGAGACGGCTAGCACAAATAGCTCTCGAGTAGCTTTGTACGAAATTCAAAAAACAAACAAACAAACTATTTCTGTATTGATTGTTACTCTTTTTATTTATTATGTGATACTGGCGAATGGATGTTAAGACTCATAAACGGTGTATCCCCACCACAATATGGGTTCTAGTTTCCAGTCACCTCCAAAACCTAGGGTACATTTTATAGTTTCACATTATAACTTATACTTTGGGATATTTTCAATTAGTACAGCGTTTTTGTTTATTTTGCTTTTACGTTTTATAACAAACTAATATGAGTATATATATATATATATATATTATTCCTAATTAGGCTTCTTCTCTATCTAGTTTTAAAATTCCTTGTACATATATATATATATGTGTATTTCTTCAACTACTCAAACAATATGTTCGGTTGTATAGTTATTTGTCTGTTAATAGTGATCTAGTTTTGTTTTATTATATGTTTCATTGTTCTTCTCATTATAACTATTATATGTTTCATTGTTTTTCTTATTATATCTCATGTGTCTTTCTTTTTATATGTTTCATTGTTGTTATTATATCTCATGTGTCTTTCTGTTTATATGTTTCATTGTTATTATTATATCTCATGTCTTTCTGTTTATATATTTCATTGTTTCTTATTATATCCGTTATATGTTTCATTGTTTCTTATTATATCTGTTATATGTTTTATTGTTCTTCTTATTATATTTATTATATGTTTCGTTGTTCTTATTATATCTGTTATATGTTTCGTTGTTCTTCTTATTATATCTATTATATGTTTCATTGTTCTTATTATTATATCTATTATATGTTTCATTGTTCTTATTATTATATCTATTATATGTTTCATTGTTCTTCTTATTATATTTATTATATGTTTCATTGTTCTTATTATATCTATTATATGTTTCATTGTTCTTATTATTATATCTATTATATGTTTCATTGTTCTTCTTATTATATCTGTTATATGTTTCATTGTTCTTATTATTATATCTATTATATGTTTCATTGTTATTATTATATTTATTATATGTTTCATTGTTCTTATTATTATATCTGTTATATGTTTCATTGTTCTTCTTATCTCATGTCTTTTCTTTTTTCTGAATTTTTTTTGTCTAGTTTTGCACTAGACAAATGTTTTCTCTTTGTTATTGTTTCTGATAATTTAATTATTTTGTAGCTCTGATGTTTGTCACCTGTAAGAAACACTTCTAACCAATGCGATATGATGCTTAGAAATGGAAACAGTTTATCTTCTGCTGAACCATGACGAAGATTCAAACGAAGAAACTGGCCTGGTATTGTCTAAATCTTAAATATACTTTTTTATTATATTTGAAATCAAGAAAAAACGTTATCAAAGTAAATATTAATTATAGTGACATATTGGTATGAGCACAAACTTCACTCGAATGGCTAGAGCCTTGACTGGTGTAATCTATTGTGTTGTTTTTGTGTCTAAATCAATTATGTTTAAGTCCACCAAATGCTATTTAACAAAATGCAAAAACCTGTTCTAATACTACTTTTTATGTCACCAATTTTCAAAAACTGTTAAATTTGATTTGCTGGTAGAATTTTTGTTTGTTTAGAATTAAGCACAAAGCTACACAATATGCTATCTGTGCTCTGCCTACCACGGGTATCGAAACCCGGCTTTTAGCGATGTGAATCTGCAGAAATGCTGCTGTGCCACCATTAGGGTGCTTACTGGTAAGAGGTCGTAATTCACTTCTTGCAAACTATAAATTCGGACCTGGCATGGCCAAGCGCGTAAGGCGTGCGACTCGTAATCTGAGGGTCGCGGGTTCGCGCCCGAGTCGCGCCAAACAAGCTCGCCCTCCCAGCCGTGGGGGCGTTATAATGTGACGGTCAATCCCACTTTCGTTGGTAAAGAGTAGCCCAAGAGTTGGCGGTGGGTGGTGTAGACTAGCTGCCTTCCCTCTAGTCTTACACTGCTAAATTAGGGACGGCTAGCACAGATAGCCCTCGAGTAGCTTTGTGCGAAATTCCAAAACAAAACTATAAATTCTCTGTTTGCTATTAATCTACGCGACGTACTGTATCCACCACGTGTTTCCAAATCTGGTTTTATCGTTGTAAGACTTCACATTTACCGCTGAACAACTGGGAAGCAAAAACTTATTGTGATGACAAAATCCTAATTTATTATAAAAACATTTACAAGAGAGAGAGAGAAAAATATATTTGATAAGTTTATTACAGTTCAAGTTTCATGACGAACATTTGTTTATCAAAACGAACAAAACTATAAGAGACGAACGACAAGATAGACAAAAATATGAATTTAATTTCAGTACAACCACATTTTTGTTTAAATATTCTTCCACAAGAACATGAAAATGAACAATTCAGAAAAAAAGTTAACTCATACGTCGAATATGAAAGGTTTATCACTTGTTACATGTTTGGATAGATGACTTTCGCTAGGCCTGTTACACTTTGTTTTCAATTTCGCTCCGTGCAAAATGGCGAGTTCACTCTAAATTTCACGTTTCTAGTATTCCTGTAACTGGACAGTAAAGTGAAACATTAATCCTAAAGTTTGGGCTTTTCAGTTTGTTCAGATTCAGTCCTAGGACTAGGATCTAACTTTTGTATAACATAGTATGTGCTGCCTGGCGAAATGACGTCTGCCCGTAACGTAACAAGAAATGAAGTTTTTCCGATATGTATTAATATATTTATTGGGTTGAGGAATAATTCGTGAGCGTTTTTCAAGTTAAAAAATATATTCATAAATTAAACGCTTTAGCAAAATATTTCATGTCATTTGGTAGATAATTTTTTGCTCTAATAGATGGTGTGTTTGATTTTCATATGTCTTTAATTTTTGCTTTCATTTTCAGCTCATTAGATGGAATGTCAAGTGGAAAAAATCGAGCATTTTCGACACCATCTGCTTTTCGCATTTAATTTCTTGCAATTTCGTTTACAACAATGCATACTATATACCTAGGTATTACATGAAATAAAGTATCATAATAAATGTTTTGGGTGTAATGTGTTCATGCATTGAAGTATTGTATAGTCTTGCATGTAATGCTTGAATGAAATTATTTAAAAACGCTCACGAATTATTCCTCAACCTAATATTTATCTACTTTAAGTTTGTAAAAAGTCATACACTTATCACGTGAAAAGAAACAACAATAATAATGACATTGTATATTTAACATTACTATGCTTCTTCTAACAACACTATCACAGGTTTGGAGCTAAATGTTATAGTCAAAATTTCTCACACGTGTGACGTCACCATGAGGGTACATTTATTGTTTTTGTGATTCAGTGTTTTTAAAGTCTGGGTTAAAGTTTCCTTGTAGATGCAACAGTTTCTAGTTTTTCTCTGATTTAACACTAAAACGGAAAATCCATACTAAAGTTTTAATATACTGTGTTTATGTGATTGCCAGGTACTTAGGGCTCTCCACCACTATTCTAAGGGTTGAGGGCTTAAATCCCGTGAAACTAAACATGTTCATCCTTTCAGACGTGGGAGCATTATATTGTGACATTCAATCCCACTATTCGTTGCTAAAAGAGTAGCCTTAGAGGTAGAGGTGGGTGATGATTATTAGCTGCCTTTCTTCTTGTCTTGCCCCCCCCACTAGTTCAGAGGTAAGTCTACAGATTTACAACGCTAAAATCAAGAGTTCTCCTTAGTAGACTCTGTTATAGCCCTATGTAGCTTTGCTATAGTAAAAACACAAACACTTCTTGTCTTACACTGCTAAATTAGGGACGGCTAGCGTAGATAACCCTCGTGTACCTTTGTGCGAAATTCAAAACAAACAAACTTTTATCCGGCACAGTAGCAAAACGGAAAATCCACTTTAGTTTTACCTTAGCCATGATTTAAGTCTTCTTCACTATACTTTCTACGTCTCTCATTTTCATAAGGAGCTTCAGTATGTTTTTATTCTATCGATAAACATATCTACTGTCAGTTTCTAATTATTATCTCACGCATTTGTTATTTGTTTAAAAAAAATTAATAACCTCTCTTGCTAAATATCCTGGTCCAAAACGTACTTTAATTGTAGTTAACCAGCTTTCGGACATTCTTTGTTATATTTAATAATCACTTACTACTTTGTTGGAACCTCACTTAGTACTGACTCCATAAACGAGATTAGCAGAGGGGAGCATTCATCCCAATTTTGTTTTCTGCGAGATTTACAATACTTTCTCTCTCTCTAAATGTTTGAGAATATATATTTGTATGTCCAGGAGGGTCAGGTGCACTAGACCTCTTCCTCCTTCCTTTACATTGTTTGAGTGGACTTATTAATATATTTAAAGTAAATACAGAGGGCCAGAGTGATAAGCATAACTCTAACTCAGGCCTTTTACAGGGCAATGTCCATGTATATTGTTCTTTCTTTCCTTTTTAATAAGTCTAGAACGTAGGTGGTTTGTTTTATTTTAGCACTATTTCATTATTATTATTTTAAATTTGATTTTATCTTGAAGATCTAATGTACAAATTTAACGGGGAGAGGTGTTTAGGTCTCTCAGCATCATATATGCAATATCTGTCTAGTTTGCATAACAACTCATTTTTTTGCCAATTTTTATCAAAATATTTTATTGTACTATGTAGAAGTCTATCTGGTATTGTTTGTGTGTTTGAGTAATTGTGCATGAACTTTAAGGAAGTGGTTTGTACTCTGTATGCTGATGTAATTAGTGTATTTTGTAATGTTTGGAGTTTGGTTTGTATTTGTTTTTCACTTATAATGATCCATGCAGGAGCTGCATAGTCTATTACTGGTCTAATGTATGTCTTGTATATTTTAATGTTTTCTCGTGTTGTTCCGTAGTTTTTACCAGTTAGACTCTAGCATAGTTTGTTCTTCGCCAAATTTACATGTTTTGTCCAGGTAAGTTTGCAATAATATGTTAGTCCTAGAAATTTTGCAGATGTAACAGTTTGGAGAAGCTCTTCGTTCATGTAGATCTGTGATTGAACTTTTTGATGTTTTGTTGAGTTTGAAAATATCACTAATTGTGTCTTTGCTGTGTTTATTTTGATTCTATATTTTTCACAATATTCACATAATCCATTTAGTTGTGGTTGTAAGTTAGTGGCTACTATTTCGGGTGTAGGGGAACTTTTTCAAATAGTTACATCATCAGTGAACTGTGACGAGTATCCATGATTTGGGTCTTTAAGTGGCATATTATTTACATACATGATGAAGAGAATAGGACTAACCACCCCTCCTTGAGGAACTCCAGCTTCTGGAGTGAAGAACTCCGAGAAAGTTCCCTCTACGTTTATTCTACATTTTCTATTTTCCAAAAAGTTAGATAACCAGCGCATTAATAATTCCACACGGTAGTCCTACTTCATTCATACGAAATCGAAGACCATCGTGCCATACAGTGTCGAATGCTTTCTCGATATCAAAGAAAAACGCGACAGTTCATTCTTTTTTAATAAAAATGTTTATTATTGTTTCCGTTAATATAATTAAGTGATATGTTGTTTGTCTAAGTTAATTTAATTAAGTGATCTGTTGTTTGTCTATATTTTCTAAATCCGTTTTATTCCACTGATAATTTTGAAATCATCTCCAAAAATGTGGAGAGTCTATTACTTATTATTCTTTCAAGAATTTTGCCTACATAGTTGATCAGGCTGATTGGTCGATAACTGTTTGGTTTATTAGCTGGTTTTTCTTCTTTGTAGAACATTAAAATATTAACTTGCTTCCAAGAAACTGGGCCGTATCCAGAGTATAAAGATAAATTAAATACAGCTAATTGGTGGTCAAATAATTTTGGAGTGCCTTTTCTGAGAAGAATTGTTTATATTCCATTATTTCCCGGTGCTTTGTGTTTTGAATTTTGATTGCTTGTTTGAGTTCAGTTAGTGTGTTTTTTTGGTGAGTAATAGAGTATTGTAGTCATATGTGTTATTAGTGTTGCTGTTAATAATGTTGACTGGAAAATGTGGTTTATATAGTTCTATGTTATTTGTTACATGATTGTTTACTTTGTTATAATAATAATTGTTCATGTCCAGATTATTATGTATTTTAAAAGTGTTTTGTAATCGAATTACTTTATTTTATAATTATAGTGTGGACTACGAAGGAACGGAACCACAAGGGCAAAATGTAAACGAAAACGAACAACATAAGATACAGATGGCAGTAGAGTATCATTGGGAAACAGGTCGACATGACTCAGGAAAATCTGAATCATGTGAGTCAGTAAGTAAGGAACAGGATTATGGCGTTTCTTTTTTTGGCGTTAGGTCATATCTAAATAATTTTTATGAAGATTTGACGGTGAAAACTCCTGATATTTATGAAGAGTTTGATGAGTATAACTATCAGTTCTTGACCGACCAAAAAAACAGATGTAACAAAGCTACATTCTGGAAGATAATCTTTTCCACTGGCCTTGTCTTACTTATTTTAGGCTTAATTCTGCTTCTACTTGGCTACTTCCTTCCTCAAAGACGTGTAGTTGTTGGCTTCCAAGCAGATTTTGAAATTATAGATCGCTCGGCGTTGGTTTTCAATGAAAATCTTGATATATGTAAAGGAACAGGGTTAATTGTCTTCTGTATAGGAGGAACTATTTCCTTGGTAGCCTTGTTATTATCCAACCTTTTCACGACCTACTGTGATGGACACAGCGAGCTGGTTAGATTTGAAACCAATTTTAAAGAAATTCGTTAACTGATAAGATTCCTATTATAGGAAAGTTGACGAATTTTCAACCGAAAGACAGAGAAAATCGTGTAGTTGTTAGTACTACTGGATTATATCAAGCCCATGAAAACATATACCACCGGTTTACACCTAGTCCCATAAAACATATTACAGCCGATTTTCATCAAGTCCCATAAAAACCAGATTTTCACTTGATTTCCTTGAATGAATGAAATAAACAAAAACAAAAATCGAAATGATTAGAAATAACTTTGTTTTACTTAGCATAATTAAACCTATACTGACATGCTAAGGCAATGCTCAAGTACTTATGGGCTTATTATATTAAATAAGTTTATTACAATGTTAATAACTGAATGTTTCCACAAAGTGGACTTCCCTTCCAAAAACTTCCAAGTACCTTTTCTTGTGATTCATTAAATTTTTAAAAACATTTTACTGTTTTTGAAACATCACAAATTTACTAGGAATTTGGCATACAATGTACACAATCTTATTGCTTGAAAAGACAAATTCAATACTGAGAAGAGTTGTATCCATTAGAAGCAGCTTGAGAGGTATTTTGAAACGTTATTTGATAGTTTTGTTTCTTGCAGCTATTGGTTACCTTCACTATGGTATATGTCAAGTGCTAGAAAAGACCCGCGCTCGTTGCTTTAAACTTTTCCATTATTATATGTTCAAAATAACTTAATGTAATCAGTTTTCAAACTGATTTTGTGCTGTAAATACTGTAATCTTATTGTAACGTAACATGTCTTTTTTGTTTATTTTCTAAAACAGTTTTAAATAATGGTGATACTTGTTTCTGACTGTCGAAATGTTAAATTACCCATCATTTGTATACCTATTGAACAACAAAGTTTTAAATATGCTATATCACAATGAAATCTATGTAAGACTTGTCAGCGACGCCTGTTTGAGTCCTCAAAAATGATTCCATCACTTTGATCAGGAACAGTACCAGTTTTATGATCAATGTATAAATCTGTTTAAACATTTTAGATCAAGGATGTCGTTCTGTGAGTTTGAAACAATATATATTTTCACTTATTTACTTTTATTGAGGAACTCGCTCATAACCTCAAAAACTGCACCCTAAAAGAACACAAAACGACAAACTAGATCATTAGATAATAATACGATGTTGTGATAAGCTAATATTTCATAAAGAAAAAAATGCTATATCCTGAGCAATTAGCCCAATAATGTTTCACCTGTTTCATTTATTATATTTGACAAGTTAGACCGTTGCTAAAGAATGTAAAACATGATTGTGACAAGTCAATCCATTACTAAACAAACAAAAACTATGATATTATGACAAGCTAAGTTATTACTAAACAACAAAACTATGATATTATGACAAGCTAGGCCATGACTAAACCAAAAACTGATATTTTGACAGACTAGGCAATTACTAAAGTATATAAACTATGATACAGTGTACTTATTTATTTCTTAGTGGCTCGAATTGATTTGCTTTTGTTCACAAAGTAGTTTAATATTTGGAGTTATAGGTGTTACCTGTAAGCGCAAATTATCTTCAATATTTAGCCTGTTTCTAAATTTAGTCTTTGTAGCTGTATACAGTGAAAATGTTTGCTCACAAATATATGTTGTTGGAAAACGCATCGAAATTTTCAAAGCTCTGTCACTTGTTTTGTGATTTTTTTTCCCCGTTGAAAGTTTGTTCTTAGGGTGTAATCAGTTTAAATTTCTATAAGTTGTTCTTCTTTTTTCAAAGGCAAATCGTTGGTATTTGCAAAGTCAACAAAGGGATTTTGAATCCACAGTAATTTTTCTAAGTGAGGAGGGAAGTACTCCCCACTAGTTGTACACAAATCAGATATGTGCTGCAAGACTGAAACTTTTGCATCTTCACATATCCTTGATTCTTTGAGAAACCGAGTTGTCAAAAAGAGGCACAGAGTTAACGTTTTTAAGAAATTTCTCATCAATCGTGCACTCTACCAAATCTTTTGCGCTTGGTTTTATCAAATCTTTCGCAATCCGTTAACTAACACGATATGAAACAATAAGAGCACCTTTGTTGTTCTGATGGACAAACGAACGAAATGTAGCTTTTCTTGCATTTAGTTGGAATTTTTAATTCAGAGTGTTTGGTTTCTAGATGCCGTTTTAACTTTGCTGGATGCAAACTACTGTTACTCAAGACTGTTCTACATTCAATACACAACCCACTAGGTCCATCTTCATTATCTGTTCATTTAAAACCATATTCAATAAAACTTTCATCACACTTTCTCTTCTTGTTTCATCACCCTGCGTTGATGAATTCGTATTAGGCCTAGGCCTAGGAAGATTTTTACTCGTATCAGATTTATTACTGATATTCAACCACTTACCCATTATAAGAGTGACAACTAATTATTAGTTTCTCTAAAAATGTATTCTTATACTTTTGGCACTTCAAAAGTATTTTCATGGAACAAAATAGCTTCTTAATTAAAACTCGTTCAAGCACTTGAGTTTTATCATCTTACAATGACATGCTGACCTAAGATCAATGTTGCCATAACGAAGTCAGAAAAAAAATTGTGGATAAAATGCTAGGCCGCTAGAATAATGTTTTTCTAAAGGAAAGTGGTAACCTATTATGTTTACATTTTTTAACAGAAATGTTAAATCAAATAACAAAATATTAAGCCAGATCTGATGTGCGTCTAAATCTCGAACAAATTGAAACATGACGTCATAGAGCTCATTTCGGTACCAAGTTTGTGTAATTATAAAAAAAATGAACCTAACCTTACCTAACAATTACCAATTATAATTGTCATAAATATAGTTATCTTCATATAAATATACTTTGAAATTGAAACAATTGATACTGCATCTAATTGCATCACAGTGTTTCAAATTTGGACCAGTTCCAGCTATGACGTCATGTTTCATTTCGTTCAAGATTTAGCAGCTAATCCAGTTCTGGCTTTTATAAGACAAATGGCATCACAACCCAGGGTTCATCGATGTTTCATATGAAAATTACAAGGCTATCTTGCATCTCGAATGACGCATACGATCTTGAGAAGGTGCAATATCTACAAGCAACCAGTGATGCCACTGTTAATGTTAATTGAGATTGTATAAACACTTTTACCGCGAGAACTTCCCCTAAGCTAAATAAAATCGTCTGGCGTTAGGCAGAATAAAATATTAAAAGGTCCAATACGCGATAAACCTGTTATATTAAAGATATATTTTAATTTTTGTACAGAGTATTCTGATTTAATTTTACAGTTTTAGGAAAATAATATTAACATTCTAAAATGTCCTCGCATAGTTTGAAAAACCTTGAGCTAAGCCATTAAAAGAGTATAAAGAATGATATTGTGACAAAATAGGCCATTATTCGAGAAAAAATGACACTGTAACAAGCCAAGTTATTACTACAAAATGTAAATTATGATATTCTGACAAGCTAAGACATTACTAGATAATGTAACTTATTATATAGTGGCAAGCATGATCATTATTAGAAAACGTAAAGTATGGTATTGTGAAAAGCTAGGGCATTATTACAGAATTGAGAGTATTATATTGTGACAAATTAGGCCATTTCTAAAAAAATGTAAATTACTATATTCTGACAAGCTACACCACTATTAGAGAATGTAAATAATGATATTGTAAAAAGCTAGACCATTATTACAGAATGTAGAATATTATACTGCGACAGACTACGGCAATTCTAGAGAATTTAAATTATCATATGACGACACGATAGAACGTTATTACAGAAAGCAAATTATGATATTGTGACACGCTAATCCATTACAGAAGAATATAATGTATGAAACTGTAACAAGCAAGGTTATTATTAAAGAATATAAAGTAACAAGCTAGGGCATTTCTAAATATTATAAAATATGATATCGTGAAAAGCTAGGTCATTATTGCAGAATGTATATTATGATATTATGACAAGCTAATGCATTATAAGAGAATGTTGAGTAAGATATTGTAACAAGCTAGGCCATTAGAAAGTGTAAAGTAAGATATTGTGACAAGCTAGGCTATTATTAAAGAATGTAAATTATAATATTATAAGAAGATAGATCATTACTACAGAATGTAACATATTATAGTTTAACAAGATAGATCATTACTACAGAATGTAACATATTATAGTTTAACAAGATAGATCATTACTACAGAATGTAACATATTATAGTTTAACAAGATAGGCCGTTACTAAAAAATGTAAAGATTATACTGTGAGAAGATAGGCTCTACTAGAGAATGTAAAGATTATACTGTGACAAGATAGGCCGTTACTAGAGAATGCAAAGATTATACTGTGACAAGATAGGCCGTTACTAGAGAATGCAAAGATTATACTGTGACAAGATAGGCCGTTACTAGAGAATGCAAAGATTATACTGTGACAAGATAGGCCGTTACTAGAGAATGCAAAGATTATACTGTGACAAGATAGGCCGTTACTAGAGAATGCAAAGATTATACTGTGACAAGATAGGCCGTTACTAGAGAATGCAAAGATTATACTGTGACAAGATAGGCCGTTACTAGAGAATGCAAAGATTATACTGTGACAAGATAGGCCGTTACTAGAGAATGCAAAGATTATACTGTGACAAGATAGGCCGTTACTAGAGAATGCAAAGATTATACTGTGACAAGATAGGCCGTTACTAGAGAATGCAAAGATTATACTGTGACAAGATAGGCCGTTACTAGAGAATGCAAAGATTATACTGTGACAAGATAGGATGTTACTAGAGAATGCAAAGATTATACTGTGACAAGATAGGCCGTTACTAGAGAATGCAAAGATTATACTGTGACAAGATAGGCCGTTACTAGAGAATGCAAAGATTATACTGTGACAAGATAGGCCGTTACTAGAGAATGCAAAGATTATACTGTGAGAAGATAGGCCGTTACTAGAGAATGCAAAGATTATACTGTGACAAGATAGGCTCTACTAGAGAATGCAAAGATTATACTGTGACAAGATAGGCTCTACTAGAGAATGCAAAGATTATACTGTGACAAGATAGGCCGTTACTAGAGAATGCAAAGATTATACTGTGACAAGATAGGCCGTTACTAGAGAATGCAAAGATTATACTGTGACAAGATAGGCTCTACTAGAGAATGCAAAGATTATACTGTGACAAGATAGGCCGTTACTAGAGAATGTAAAGATTATACTGTGACAAGATAGGCCGTTACTAGAGAATGCAAAGATTATACTGTGACAAGATAGGCCGTTACTAGAGAATGCAAAGATTATACTGTGACAAGATAGGCCGTTACTAGAGAATGTAAAGATTATACTGTGACAAGATAGGCCATTACTAGAAAACGCAAAGATTATACTGTGGCAAGATAGGCCATTACTAGAGAATGTAAAGATTATACTGTGACAAGATAGGCCGTTACTAGAGAATGCAAAGATTATACTGTGACAAGATAGGCTCTACTAGAGAATGCAAAGATTATACTGTGACAAGATAGGCTCTACTAGAGAATGCAAAGATTATACTGTGACAAGATAGGCCGTTACTAGAGAATGTAAAGATTATACTGTGACAAGATAGGCCGTTACTAGAGAATGCAAAGATTATACTGTGACAAGATAGGCCGTTACTAGAGAATGCAAAGATTATACTGTGACAAGATAGGCCGTTACTAGAGAATGTAAAGATTATACTGTGACAAGATAGGCCATTACTAGAAAACGCAAAGATTATACTGTGGCAAGATAGGCCATTACTAGAGAATGTAAAGATTATACTGTGACAAGATAGGCCGTTACTAGAGAATGCAAAGATTATACTGTGAAAAGATAGGCTCTACTAGAGAATGTAAAGATTATACTGTGACAAGATAGGCTCTACTAGAGAATGTAAAGATTATACTGTGACAAGATAGGCCGTTACTAGAGAATGTAAAGATTATACTGTGACAAGATAGGCCGTTACTAGAGAATGTAAAGATTATACTGTGACAAGATAGGCCGTTACTAGAGAATGTAAAGATTATACTGTGACAAGATAGGCTGTACTAGAGAATGCAAAGATTATACTGTGACAAGATAGGCCGTTACTAAAGAATGCAAAGATTATACTGTGAAAAGATAGGCCATTACTAGAGAATGCAAAGTACAATATGCTGATAAGCTAGACAATTACTATAGAATGTAAATTATTATATCGTAAGCT
Source organism: Tachypleus tridentatus (assembly GCF_004210375.1). Classification (NCBI taxonomy): domain Eukaryota; kingdom Metazoa; phylum Arthropoda; class Merostomata; order Xiphosura; family Limulidae; genus Tachypleus; species Tachypleus tridentatus. The sequence goes on from NC_134834.1 coordinate 110,582,230, forward strand.
GGGTCATTATTAGTGAATGTAGAGTATGATGTAGAGTGACAAACAGTACCCTAATCACGTGTCATCTGAAAAATAATACATTTAGAAACTTTGCACCATCAATATGCATTTTCAAGGAACAAGTTACACTGTCGAACTGTACTAATATCAAACACGTTACATTATTAAACTGTAATAACATCGAACACCTTACCCTGTCAAAGAGTACTTCAAGTTCCGTCAGGTACAAAATAGTTTTATCACGTGGGTATACTTGGAATTATTCTATATATATTTGTCATTTCCTAATGATAACTTAGTAAACATATATATTTTTATCATAGTTTGATGTCGTAACTGTATTGATGCGTAGGACAGAAAATATTAGTTTTTAATTTATTTTTCATAATTTGCTTATTTGGATCAGTGAAATTTTAGTATTGTTTTCAAACGGCCATGGAAAGGTTTTAAATACAAGTAGGGGCATTGCAAGAGTCGAAATTCAATGAAGCCCCAGAACTGAATAAGCCACCATTCTGTGTTCATTCTCAGATACTGTTGTCGAGGTGTATTGTTAGATGGTAGAATATAACACTGTTGTAAATCTTATTTAGTTCCTGTAATGCATATTGGTGTACAGAAGACTTACAAATAATAAAAATAAACGACCTTATAACACAAAAATGTTTTTATTTAATTAACACTCTCAACGTTTCGCTTTACAACTTCAGTAGTGTTCACTGAAACCCAAAACGAAAATGATAGTACAAACCTTCAAAGGCCGAGTGTAATTAATTAGACATGTTGGTGTTATATTGTTCTAAATCTGGTGGTCCTCCTATATGATTAATAATACCATTATCAGCGTAAATTCATTACTTAATTTCTGTAATGCGTATTGGTGTGTAAAAATGTTTTAACACCAGTAATAAACGACCTTCTAACACCAAATTTAGTTTTCTTTCACCTAGTTATAATTTATCTTTTAGTGGAGCTCTTCAAAGAAGCTGTAAAGCGAAACGTTGAATCACGTAAAGGAAAATTAAATGTGGTATTGTAAGGTAGTTCGTACCTAGTATTAAAATATCGTTGTAAATTGTAATAGGTCTGTCTAGTACCAGTTTGGATATCGTGGAGGAAATATCTGACTGTTAAAACTAAAAATATAAATACAAGTATATACTTTTATCTATTAATTCGTATTTTATTGTATATTGAATGTATGAGTGCGCATATGTATATACAAGCTATTAAATGTATTTAAAATCAGCGTAATAAAATTGTAACTAATAAATTCTTTTCACGTTTATATTACTATAAGAAAAAGAAAATTCACAGCTTCTTCTATTATCGCTAGGCAACAAAAAGATTTACTACAGAAGGTAACTCAAAAGATTAGGGTAATTTGATGACACAGATTACAAAAATGTTTACAGAATTTATCGATCATCTCTAGATTTTAATTCATTATAATGTTTGAATACCTTTATTAGCACTATATGAAATACCATGTAAAATATTTAATTCAGCACAATAGATTTATGTTGTGAAATTAGGGACAATATGTAGAGATAGCTTTTTGTAGCAATGTATGATACAAAACTAAGTTAAAAATTAGGGACAATATGTAGAGATAGCTTTTTGTAGCTATGTATGATATAAAACTAAGTTTAAAATTAGGGACACTTTTAGCATACATTTTTGATAACTTCAAACACTGCCTGTATTGCACTATTGTTACATTACAAACATATTGTTCATATATGCTATTTGTTCCCGATATAATTGCAGCGAATTGCACCATTTTTATTTCACTTCCACACTTATCTGCTCCACCCAGGAATCAGAAAACATTCACATGGTCAGTTCAGTACAATATTCGAGAAGTCCATCGACTGAACATAAAAGAGAGCAGTCAGATGCCTCTCATTTACTCAGTTGGTAACTTTACCTCAGTCTATGTAGTCAAAAGCAAAATCTGATCTTCCTTCCATCACACCCATAATATAATACTCTGCAAAATGTCACATTTTTGGTTATCTTTTAAAAACTCTAGCTAAACATAAATTCAGTTGTATATTTTAGAAAATTGTTTGAAATGCTGAGTGCCTTCAGAACAACTAAAGCCCGAGGGTGCAAAAGTCACCCATACAGCTTCATGAAAGAAAGATATCACACACAGGTAAAGGTAACTTACCACTTTTGTAGTAAAATTGATGACCAAGAAAAACATTTAACATACGTTCTACAGTTTGCATATCTGGCTTGACTCAGTAGCTGAACAATAAGAGTGTATGCCATCTACAGTTTCCATGACATGAAGTGAATGAAAGATAATATGACTGTTAGTTTTACATCACTAATATTTTTAAATATTCAGGCCACACTAAACAATACATTAAATATTCAGATATTACATCTGCAATGAACCCAGTACTTCATGGGGATGGTCTTCCAGTGCCATATCCAGTAGTAAATAGAAAGGTTAACCTGCAAAGACAATGAATCATATTCCTTAGTAATTCTGTTCCTGTGGTACCTCACCCTAAACTGACTCATCTGATCACATAAGGATTAAATATGACTCATGATTTGTCTCTATCAAAGTACCATGAGGACTTAACACTATGAACAAGTTTATCACTTCAGTAAATAAGATACTTTGCATTTCTGTACAGATATTGGTGCACTAACAGAATAATTAAGTATTGCAAAACATCCTCAAAAATAGAGACTTATCATCAAGACATATGAAAGTTATTTTCTACAATGGAAACACTAAACCATTGATTCCTACTGCTCATGCTGATTATAAAGTATTAAGTGCAATTTTCATTTAATAAATTTATCACAACTATAGGTGATTATTAATTTTCAGCATGATTTTTAGAATCATCAACTTACTCAAATGGTTGTATTTTTTGTAGCAGCAGAGAATAATATGTCCACTATCACAAGTATAGCTGACAACAAAGGTAGTTCCAAGACAGCACAAGACTTCATTATCCTGAACAACAAAGTTTTGAAGTAGATTCAAACAGTATTTTAAGACAATAAGTGTATAGATAGCTGTCTTCTAAATCAGGACTAGTGTAAGTTTGTTTTTGTAGTGCAATCTGTTTTGTGCCCACCACGAGCATCAAAACCCAGTTCTTAGCATTACGAGTCTGAACCACCGAGGAAGAGCTTATGACTGTGGTAGGATATATTGATTATCCTACCAATATAAAGATTTAGTTTTGAATTAATAATCTGATTTTATTTCATTAGCTTTATTTAAATTATTGAACAGAAAACATCAAATGGATCACATTAAGCTTGAATTTACATATGTCTAACATACATGAATATGTTTATGTAATGACAAAGGTTGAATATCACTGGTCTCTTGTCACACATAGTTCAACACTAAAGGTTATTTTTATGATGCACAACAATTACTACACTTCTACATTGACCACAAGTCATGAGAACTTGACCTTTTTAAACAAAGATTTGTTAAAAGTTATCACCTAATCTTTTTAAGCAATAATTAAAGTTAATATACTTGATACATAAGTTTTGAAGTTAACCATTTTTGTATGCAGTGATTATTGTGCGTGTTTCAAAAGTCTATTTCAAGTTAACATGTAACACTCCACATCTAAACCAGTTTAAATGATCAAGTTAACATGTAACACTCCGCATCTAAACCAGTTTAAATGATCAAGTTAACATGTAACACTCCGCATCTAAACCAGTTTAAATGATCAAATATTAATGCCATAGCTTCTGAGGCCGTGTCCACAAAACTGTCTAAACCTCTTAATGACCAATCAACTCAGAATGAGTAATTATAGAAAAATAAAACATTTCAATTAAAGAGGTTTTTGTTGACCTTGCATTAATGTAAACAGAAAACAAAAACAGATACTATAAATACTATGTTTTGAACCACAAATTTTCATTCACTTGTTAACTTTTACTACATGAGAATGAAACAGTTCTGTATTTTGTATAAAGATCTTAAAGATAAGTTATTGTTTATAAACACAACTATGTAATATTTTTACACAAGCATACATTTCTTATCAATAGATATATACCTATGTTTTACTTAAAAACGTAATGTGTACAAACCTAAGTTTAAATCCAATAACAAATTGTATCAATCACAGTTCAAGACTTTAGGTAGTTAGAGACTTACACAAAATACAGATCACAGGTTTTCTGCTCTTTCAACAATGAGATTTTTGAAAGATGACCAAAGATGAAAATATATCAACAGAAATGTTATATTAACACTAGTACTGCTACATGATCCAATATACACTTAATCTTATCCTCATACAATACCACAGTACATAAAAGTGTATTAACATAACACTTTCCACCTGTAAATATAAACATTTCAATCCTTTATGAGGTTTTAAAAAAAAAAGAATCTTTTAGCATGATCAGACAACATTTGGTCTGATACACAAAACTTAAGTTTTCAATAGACCAAATTTGTGAAAACTAGCCACAAGTTTAGAACACATTTTTGTTGAATTTTACACTGTTACTTGTTTACAGCAACCATCCCTACATTTGGAGTGAAAAACTAGAAGGAAGGCAGATAGTCAACACCACCCACTGCCAAATATAGGGCTATACTTTACCAACACAAAGCAGGACTGACTGCTACATTATAATGCCCCACAGCCAAAAGTGCAAGTATGTTGAGTGACAGACTGTGGGCCAACACATTAACTGTCATGCTGCAGTAGGTTTATAATGTAGCAATAATAGTTTTTCTATAAAAATAAATGACTGTAGCCAAGGATAAACAGATGACTGACAACAATAAGAGGAAACAATTATAACATCTAAGATGAGAAACTGCAGAAGCTCATAGTCATTTTAATGTCTCCAGGATTTTACCATGAAGGTATTTATAGAATCTGGAAATTCTTTGTTCTGTGTGGAAGACATGAAACAGATCCATTTTTCACAACTCAGACAAGAAATTAATAAAACTTAAAACACAGGAAGTAACATTCTGCAATAAATAATTCTAAACCATTAAGGTGATCCTTATCAGGAAAGGAAAAATCACCACATCTTTCAATACTAATTAACTATAAAAAAAATTATATGATACATAGATTAAATAATTAATGAGAGAAGAAGAGAACAGTTTTTAACTTGTCATTTTAACATTTGATAAAGATTTTTTATAATCCAAGACACCTCACAATCTAAACTAGAACCAAATAGTCCTCAATAGTTCCAATGCTCCCCTACACACAAAAGTGATCCTTCCAATAATTTAAACTTACATCTGATCTGATAGCTCCAAAATGCTTGCACTCCTTAACAGAATATGGCAGCACTATACAATGTTCCAAACTGTTTTTAACCTTGAACTAAAAACAGAAGTTATGTTTTATTCTCCCTGAAGAAATGGACCGAAGCTCCATGGTCGTAACAAAACTGACAGTTTCACAAAGATGGATGTCTTAAAAGTCAAAAACATTTCTTCCTTCATGAAAGTAAACAAAAAAAAATTACTTTTGTAACCAGCAAATCAAATTCCCCACCTCAAGAGTTCTATTATTATAATTATTATTATCATCAATCAGTACTCTTTATTTTCATGTGGTTCAACTTAAAAATTCACAGAAAAGCAAAGTATAAATAACACATCAAAAACACTGTTCTGTTTTCATTAGCAGCAAAACACTTTAGCTTTGTTCTTGACACAAGTATGCAGTGATAAACATTGTCAATAATAAAGAATTTTTATCTTAGTTTCAAACAAAGTCTGTTTGAAAATTATATATTGTACTTTCCAATAAGAAAGATAAGACACTAGTTATCATGTATCATCCCATGTTAAAGCAGATGTAATATAAACTCATTACATAATAGTATAGGTTATTAACAATAAAGGGCATTATACCAGTAGATGTTTCACAGTTCATCTGGAACCATCTTACCTGAAGTTAGATTACTTGATTAAAGTAGATATAACCAAAGTTGTAATCTTACCACTCAGAAACATTATACGAAAAAAAATCTCAAACTCTTCTGCGTACAGTTTAACGTGTTACAATTTAAGAAAACCAACCACGACATCCATTTCAACATTGTAAGTTTTATATTTTACCTTGTCAATTCTTGTAAAGGTTTCAAAAACCATTTATAATCATTAATTATTTTGATATATAGGTATTTCCTTATGATCAGTTGCTGCTTCATCATTTAATTTCACAGTAACAGTTTTAATTCATCTATTTTCTTTCTGAACAAACACCTTGAAATATTTTCCTCTGCTGTCCAACATGTTCATATCACTGAAGTAGTGCATAGCACTCATTTCAGGGAAAAAGAAGTGTTCCTCAAAACTGTGACTGACCAGTTACTCAAGACAGTTCTATACAGCTGTAGGTTCCTCCTCAGATAGCTTACACTGTTTACACTGACAGCATAGGAAACATGGAGCTCCAAGTAGCAGCAGTGGTGATGCTACTAGGAGAAGAAAGCCAAACCCAGCAAATATACACACCACCTGCAGTTAAAAAACATAGGCACTTAAAAATAAAACTAATGAAATATTTATTTTTGTTGTTTTTTTCTTTAATGTCCTTTCTAGTTAGTTATTGTACAGGTTTTGTTACCTACTCTCACATAAATGTGTTCAATAATAAACATTAAATATTTCACCTACACATTTCGAGATAAGAGAAGAAACACAAAAACTTCAAGTTTTGCTTGCTAGCAAGTTCTTAATTAAGATATAAAAGTTAAAACATGTTCCTCACAACACATCTAATACCAGACGAGTGATAATGAAACTTGATCTCATGAAAACAAATATACAGTAATGAAGCCACAACACTTGTATAAAGTGACAACTGCTGGACATGCTAGAATAACAGTTGCATATTTCTTTACTTAACTCTATCATACTTCAACGTTTCTCTGCCATAGTACACATTCCATGAAAAAAATATCTTGGATCAAACACCTTAAAGTGAAACAAATGATATTGGTGCAGGTTACAAAATGATTTATTTGCCTAAAAACACTTGAAGACAAACCACTTTAGATTATTTAACATATTTTCTTTTGTACTATAATCAAAAATAATTATAATTTTGGTATTTAATTCTAGTAGTTAAAGAATTTTTTCCTCCCCCCATTTAACAATAACAATTTTCACAAACACCAATATATTGTTCATTGCTAGCACAAAACCCAACATTACCTGAGTTCTATGCCATACAACAGAGGCTCTGGTGTGTCCAAGTTTGTTCTTACAAGGTCCTTTATCATAATGTCTCAGAAGAAAGTCATCCTAAAACAGGAAATAATAATGTCATTAATCATGTAATTTGAATGAACATGCTTATACAGTATATCACTTTGATTATCTATCTTAAATTTGAACAACAATTTAAAGTAAATTATAATTTTGAAAGTTTGTAGGGAATATTTTCCAAGAGCTATTGCTTCACAAAACACATGGGGATTCAAAATGTCTATACAAAGACAGCTACAAATAAAGTAGAGTTACAAGTAAAATGACTTACATCCAGTGATGTTAAACAATACCAACAGAATACATGTTTACATCGTTTACACATCATTTGAGCACATCCTTCATCTCTCTCTATCAAGATATGGCAGTTAGGACAACGTTTAATGTTTCCATTTTCTACATCCCACAGAAGGAAACTAGAATGGATAAAGAAATAGAACAGTAAGTAACTCTATGTTCACCAGAAATAACTAACATTAAAATAAATGAAGAACACAAGAATGACCAATTTAAAAACAAACAGCATAATATTATAATAGAATAAGCACATCATTCATATGCTCTACATCCACCAATAAGTTCCACTTAAGGGGCAAATTCAGGTTTATTTAACTTAAAATTAATGTTTCTCACTGTTTTAACCTTAAAAGTAACCAAAATCTTCAATATATTTGTTCATTCTTCAGCCTAAAACTGCATAATAGGATGTTCTCCTTATTATGGACATTAAAAATTAAGTAACAGAATACACCAGCAATAAAACAAACTAACTGACAAGTGTATTATCCATAAGAAACTAGAAAATGAGAGAACTGAAAAATAGAACTAGTATTATTACGTCAAACTTCATCAAAAACTGGGAAGGTAATTATTCTACTAGATAGAAATGAAAATTAAAAGAGAAAGACAACATTATCAGTAGGAAAGTATAAGAAAAGAAAACAGATTAACAAATCCCAAACCAAAAACAGAAATTAGAACAAACAATTGATTAATATATAACAAGGGTATCAGAAAAGAAAAGTTCAATACCCACCAACAGAAAGCCAGGAGAAAAACAAATTTAACATCTACAAGAAATGACCTGTAAGCAATAGAGTAAGTGGATTTTCAGGATTTGACACTTTTAAACAATATAAAACCAAAATAAAGGACATAAAAACTTCTGACTCCTACAGTACATTGACTGTAGTTTGTTGATACACCAAAAACACTAAAACCATTTTAAAAGTACTGTTATGATATAAAAAGATTTTAGTGTAGCCATTGTTAATTAGTTTATATCGTGAATGAATATTTTACGATTATTTAGTGTTTTTTGTGTTTTTTTAAACATAATATAGTTGAAAGCAAATGATTATTGGAAGATGTATTTGTAACTAAATTGTCTGCTCTGTGTGATCTCAACCTTAACATGTTACAAATATGTACATAACTTTAGAAGAGAGAAATCACAGCCAAGAAAAGTTCAAGATGAAGTTAACTATGGTAGAAGTAATAGGTTAATGTGTTAGGGCAACACTAATGGTAGTAAAGGAGATAAAATAACCAATTTGAAAGTGTGATTCTAGAGTAATTGAATCAGCCTAAGTGTACACTGACAAAAGGAACAGAGGATGTTTTGAAGCAAAGAGCCCAAACAATCACTGGAACAGCAGTAACTCATGTCACAATTGTAAGTAAAATATACACAGAATATTAGTGCAATAGAAATAGAGAAAGGTAGTTCATCTTCTCAATTAAAATTTTAATGTAACTGAATATACCTAAGTGGACATTTGACTAGTAGAGAACTATATAGTGTTTATGATATTCCAGTGATCATTATAGTGTACAAATTTGTTGTACATATGTTAGTCTCTAATACATATATTATTTTGAAAGTAGGTTTAGTACATAACATTCATTTATCATTGAATTTATCATCAACAAGTCATGAACACTTACTGTAGAAGAATACCAAACCAGACATACTATACTTTAAACTGACAATTGATAAAAACCCTGATAGCTGTGATGGTGAATCTTGAAAGATACTTACTCTTCGTCCTCTAACACTTCTTTTCTTACTTCATCACACGTCTTAGATGGGTGCCATTTTCCCTTACAAACAGAACAAAATGTCAAGCCACACTGTAGTGAAAAATAACCATATCAGAATAACAAGTAAAAATCAGTAGTTACATGAAATTCAAGAAAGCATTCACAGGAAAAAAAATTAAGAGTATGTTATTACTAATGCCATAGAAAATACTGGTAACATTTGGTAACAGATGGCAGCACAATACAACTTTCAAAAAAGAGTCAATCCCCTTTCAGAGCAAAACACAAAGGAAACACCACACAATATAATTTTGATGCTTTGTCATTTAAAAGGCATTAACAAATAAACTCATTCTAGTGTTTAAATGTACATCAACAAATGTACATAATGGTTCTGCTTACTTCTTGCTTAAGAATCTAAGATCAACCATTCCTGTTGAATCATGTTATTGCAAAATGTTCTACAACACATAACTAGCTACCTACTACCCAGAAGTGTTGGTTACATTTCTGGGTAACACTATATTGTAAATTTTTCACATGTAGTTAGAAGGTGCGAAGTACAAAATAGTGTCAAGCAAAGTTAAGACAGAGAATTATTAGGCTTTTACCCACCTTAGGGCAGAAAACAGCTACCCATTCTTCACCTTTAATGGTAGGCCTAACATAACATATTGTTTCACAGTTCACACTAGGGCACCAGGTTCTTGTGGGATCTAGCTCCACCTCTGTTACAATATGAAGGAAACAGTTGAAAACAGAACCATAAATAATACATAACAGCAAGTTTTAATTTCTCTAACAAAGTTAGTACGAATACTCAACAACACAAATTACCCAAATGGAAACTTTAAAAAAAAAACTATTTAACTTTTGAATAAATTTATTTCTAAAGTTATTTAAAAAAAGCCACTCACACTTAAACTTACCCCTGTTTAGTTTAAACCTTTCAAATTGGTCAAAAACATCTGCATTCACCAACTTTTCAACCTAAAAAATAAAATTTAACATAATCAAACTTAATCACTTTTGGATGAATATTCAGAAGTTTAATAAAAACTTTTCTGCAATATAAAAGATTAAAATTTATTGGTCACCACAGGTCTGAAGGAGGTGCAAGTCACATTAATTCATATATAAACCCATATATTTAAATATTTTTGTAAGGTAAATAAACCAAGTGTTTTATAACAAAGACTGTCTTAAATAAATAGCTTCTTTAAGAGACTGTTCTGATGAATTTTATATAACTGTAAATGTACAAGAAAAGTGAAAATTTTCAAAAGTGAAAGGTAAATAAAAACTAATTAATTAAGGTACATTTTATTCTACCATCAATATACATTTTTAAAAGGACTAGAATACTGCAGACAGTCACAACCAATTTACCCCCAGAGACAAAACCACATACCTCAGAAACTAGAATCTTGGCTTCTTTCCTACATTCTCCATCAGGGCAAGTAGTGACCACATTTCCATCTTGTATATTGACAGTCAAGTACTGTTGTAGACACTACACAAGGAGTTTACACAAAATAGTCAAGAATAATATAATAAAATTCTCTGAACATCTGCCAAAACCAAGTTTATAATTAGACAAACCTTATACTACTGCACGTTAGAGAAGGTGTAACGAATCAGCCTTCAGGCCAGCACAAATAAGTTAAATGGTTTAATATATATAAAGTAAAAGAAACACTAATATTTTTTGAAACCAGAGATGTATAAAAATAGCATTTAAGATATATCTTATGTCTCCTCCAAAAATCAAATCAACTTACAGAAACACCTAAGTGAAAAGGTTAATCATTTAAAAAATTCCTACAATGTTTATCACTGACATTTATATATATATATTAGTATAATTGTTTCTGCAACACAATGGACTGCAATGATGGTTTTGTGAAACAATAATCTAAAATATTTTCTACTTAGAAGTGAACATGTAGACAATTTGTTTTGTGATAATGTCTAACATGATCCACATACCACCAAAACAACTTATTAATAAACAAGTTTTGTTTATAAACCTAGGTTGTTTAATACTAACTTCCAATATAAGCCTAGCTAACTGGAACTAATAAAATAATTGACTTCGTAATTAATATATGATTCAGTGCATACTGCTTTCGTTTATAAATATTATAATGCACTGTTTCCTCAGTTCAACCACACATTAACCACCTCTTATTTACATGTCTACTGAGCGATACATATTTATAAGTGATCAACTTACTGATGAATCAAGCACAGCTTACTATGACAACATGTCCTACAGCATTTGAAACTGGTTAGTTATTAGCCAAAGAAATTTAACTTTGGATATTATTTATCTGTATGCATAAAACATAAAGGTTTCACATAAAGATATTTAAGACAAAGTTTAAGAATGGTAATGTAATCTTGTGTAACAAACTTAAAACAACAATTCTCAAAAATTAGTTTAGTTTCAAGATTATGTATGAAAATATTATATACAATTTATTACTACCAAAGTTGTTAAAAAATTATTCTGAAACAGGAGGTTAACTATTTACTAAAGATATTTAAAATAATCCTCAAGAAAACTTTATTTAAAACCTGAAACTGCAGCTAATAATTTAAATTTAGTTACACATAAATTCTTCAAGTTATTGAACTTAAACTTACATGTACATATAAATTAAACTATAAAGATACTACAATAAGTCTCGTAACTATTCAGTAAGTTAGACCTCACTTGGAACACTGCATAATTTTGGTTCTGTATTTAAGAAAACTGATTTATTTTAAAACTGCTAGAATAATTCTTTCAATGGAAGGGTTATGTTAGAAAGATATGCTAAATAGGTGATAGTATTAAGTTTATTAAGAAAATTAATGAGATAACATTTGTTAAAGACAGTATAGGTAAAAAAGTTGGGATTTGGAAAAAATGGAATAACTCCAGTGTTTCTTATAGGGTTTACCAGTTTATGGAGTGGACTTTTGTTGTCAGTAATAGTTGATTGACTGATTGATTTAGTGTTTTATGGCACAAAGCAGCGAGGCTATCTGCGCCAGACATTCGGTAAAAATGTAAAAAAAATTAAATAAATAAATGCAGTAATAGACATAAATGGAAATGAAGGTAAAACAAAAAAGTATAAAACTAGTTTTTTTGACACCTAGTCTACAATGTTAAGATAGAAGGCAGAGCATAAGAAGTTGTAAGGTATTTACTCTAGCAAAAAGGTAATGATCATAACCCGCCAGGAAGACTAACAGGTAAGTTAAAGAACCACCGTCAATCACCTGAAGTTGGTATTTCCAGTCCTGGTTCCGGATTATGTGTCATAGCAGCTATTATCAAAATGTAAAAGAATAAAAGTTTTAAAAGACACTCCGCAAAAATCGTAATAATGAGTAGCCAAATGTCCAGTAAAAAGATAAAAGTCAAGTAAATGGAGTAAAATTTGTAAAAGTAAATGAAGGTAAAAACAAAACAGCAATTAAAACAGAAAATGGCATAAAAACCAATGTTGACATCCAGTCAACAAAGTTGTAAAGAACTACCTGTAGCAGAATGGTAATGGTCATAACCCGCCAGGAAGACTAATAGGTAAGTATAAAAACCACCGTCAGTCACCTGAAGTTGGTCTTTCCAGTCCTGGTTCGGGTTATGAGTCAATATGGCCAGTACTAAAAAGTTAAGTAGTAAAAGTGTGAAATGATATGCAGCAAAAGTATAATAACAACTCGCCAGGACGACTAACGAGTAGTTCAAACAGTAGCGTTAGTCACCTGAAGTTGGCCTTTCCAGTCATGGTGTCGAGTTATTTAATGTTCTGGCCATTGTCCAATGTCAAATTGAAGGAGAGAGATTAAAACTGTAAAAAAGGGACCACAATTAAAAAGGTGTAATGAATAAATATGCAACACTTAAATGAGATTAAAAAGGTTAATGGCCATTAAAAATTAAAAACATTATCAAGGTGGACAGAGTCACCATGATGGTGACTCTGTCCAATGTTACAGGTTGACCCTGGGAAAAAATATGTTTAAAATATTGCCGTCGTTGAGAATTGTAACGATGGCAAGAAAGTAAAATGTGGCTGATAGTGATTTGAGTGTTACACAAACTACACATTGGTGCATCAGTTCCAAATAAAAGAAAATGATGAGTTAAACAACTGTGACCAATGTGTAGCCTAGTGAGAACAACTTCCTCCTTCCAAACTTTACAGAAGCTAGATGGCCAAAGTCCAATTTTGGGTGTGATTTGAAAAAGTTTGTTGTCACGTTACTCATTCCAAGTGGACTGCCAGCTGGCACAGAGCCAAGCCTTGAAGACAACACCATAGTCCATGTATGGAATAGGCATAGGAGTGATGGTGCTGAAGCAGACATATTTAGCTGCCATGTCTGCAAGCTTGTTCCCGCGAATACAAACATGGCCTGGTATACAGAAAAACTGGATTGAAGTAGCTGCTAATGAGAAATGGGCCAGTCAGTTTCGAATATCAGTGAGAATAGGATGTGCGCTAATGTGTAGCGATTCCAAGGCAAGTATAGAACTAAGCGAATCAGTATAAGTAGTGCAGTTGGAGTACTGCTCAGCTGCAATATGATCCTGGGCAAGAGATATGGCATACAGTTCAGAAGTGAACACAGAAGCTGTAGAAGGGATTCTGCACGCAACTACTAACCCATAACAAACCATAGCAGAGCCTACTCAATTACCTGATTTGGAACCATCTGTATAAATGGGAACTGAATGATTGTTTGAAAGATATTCATTGAATAAAAGACGGAACTTCCAATCTGGAGTATCTGCCTTTTTAGGTGACTGAAAGAAAGGTCACATTTGGGGGCTGTAATAAGCCATGGTGGGATGGGCCAACCTGTGGAATCTGCAATGTTATCCAAGGACAGACCCAATTCATCCAATTGCGCCCAGATGTGAAGGCTAAACGAAGCAATGACAGATAGTCTGTTCTGAAAAAGTACTGCCCACCTGGGAAGGAAAACACATTTCCAGGTGGGATGCTTTAGTAAGGAATGAAGCTTCGAAGTATATTGTAAAGATAGTTGCAAACGGCAAAGGTGTAGAAAAGGTTCATGAGATTCAATGTATATACTTTGAACTGGAGAGGTAAGGAAAGCCCCAGTGCAGAGTCGAAGTCCTTGGTGATGAATGGGGTCCAGCATCTTTAAGGCCGAGGGTCTGGCAGAGCCATAGACCATTGATCCATAATCAAGTTTCGATCTAATAAGAGCACGATATACCTTTAACATTGAACAGCGATATGCCCCCCAACTGGTAGAAGAGAGAACACGGAGGATGTTCAGTGCTCTTGTGCATTTGACCCGAAGCTGCTTTAAGTGTGGTATAAAGGTCAGTTTACGATCAAAGATAAGCCCCAAGAACTTGGTCTCCGGGACCACTGGCAGCAAAACTTCACCGATATGAAGTTCAGGATCAGGATGAATACCCCATCGATGGCAAAAGTGCATGCATTCAGTTTTGGAGAGAGAGAAATTAAAGCCGTTAAGCCAGAGTCCACTTCCATTACACAATTGAGGGCGGTTTGTAGTTGCCGCTCAATATATCTCATGTTTGACGACTGACATGAGATGTGAAAGTCGTCGACATACAGCCCATTCGCAACAGTGAGAGGGAGTTGTTCAGTAATGGCATTTATCTTTATACTGAAGAGTGTAACACTCAATACACAGCCTTGAGGGACTCCAAGTTCCTGTACAAAAGAACAGGAAAGTGTTGAACCCACACGGACATGGAATCTCCTGTCCATTAAAAAATTTTCAATAAGCATGGGTAGATGGCCACGTAACCCATATGTATGGAGGTCTCGCAAAACGCCATACCTCCATGTTGTGTCGTAAGCCTTCTCTATGTCAAAGAATATTGATACAAGATGTTGGTGGTTGAGAAAGGCTTCTCTGATAGATGTTTCAAGACGAATTAGGTGGTCTGTGGTGGAGTGCTGTCGACTGAACCCACACTGGGTGGGCAAGAGAAGGTTGTTTGATTCAAGGAACCAAACAAGACGAGCATTAACCATCCTTTCTAATGTCTTACAGAGACAGCTCGTCAAAGCAATTGGACAGTAGTTTGAAAGAATCTTGGGATCTTTTCCTGGCTTAGAGAAAGGTAAAATAATAGCCTGGTGCCAGGCATCAGGAAAAACATTCTCCTGCCAGATCCGGTTGAAAACAATCAGAAGGACATCAAGAGAAGAAGGAGATAGATGGTGCAGCATGTCATAATGAATATCATCAGGTCCAACAGACGTACTGGCAGACCGATGAAGGGCCATTTTTAGTTCCACCCTGGTAAAGGGACAATTATAGCCAAAGAAACAGTCAGTTCGAAAGGAAAGAGGTGATCGCTCTGCCCGAGTCTTGATGGCCAGGAAGGTGGAGGAACAAGCAGAAGTGCTAGATACCCGGCACCTCCTGACCATCAGAGAGTAAGATCGAGAGGGGACAGAATTGTAGTGCCCATTAACCTTTCGAATCCTGTCCCACATGATCTTGGAACTGGTGGTAGAAGATATGCTGGTTGTGAACTTAATTCAAGATTCCTTCTGGCTTTGACGTCTTACCCACCTGGCATGTGCATGGGCGCGTTGGAAAGCAACCCGGTTTGAAAGTGTGGGATATCTATGAAAAGTATCCCAGGCCCGCTTTTGAGCCTTCCGTGCTAAGTGGCAAGCAGGATTCCACCACAGACGAGGATATCGTGGAAAGCGTGTTGAGGTTTTAGGAATACACTGAGCAGCTGCATGTGTAATACAGTCAGTTACGCTGCTACACAGTCGTCTATTGATGGCTGATTTACAATGGCAGGATCAAGTTCTGCGAGAGCAGTGAAAGTGGACCAGTCTGCCTGATCCAGCTTCCACCAGGGCACGCGGGTAGGGTGGCATCGACCACGGCCAGTCTCTCTCAAAAGGATTAGAAAATGATCACTGCCTAGTGGATTACTGTCAACCCTTCATGAAAAATGGGAGAATAATGAAGGGGAGCAAACTGAGAGATCAATAGCAGTAAAGGACTGACTAGGTGCATGAAAGTAAGTGGAAGAACCAGTATTGAAAAGAGAAAGATTGTGATCAGAGAGCATCCGCTCTACAGATCGGCCCTCCCATCAATAATAGCACTTCCCCAGAGGGGATGATGTCCATTAAAATCCCCTAGGATTAGAAATGACAATTGTTCAACGAGAGCATCAAGATCTGATTGATCATATGTCTCTCCAGGGGACAGGTACAGAGAACAAACAGTGATGGTATGACCCTAGGAAACACGGATGGCTACAGCCTCCAAGGGTGTGTTGAGTGACAAAGACAGGGTGGGCACATGTTGATCAACCAACAGTGCCACCCCTCCATGTACTCGACCATCACATAACCTGTCATTTCTGTACAGAAAAAAACTGCCGAATGGAGACAGTATCAGCAGTTTTGAGAAATGTTTCTTGTAAAGAAAGACAAACAGGATGGTAGGAAGCAATCAGCGTTTTGATATCATCCAGATTAGAACGTAAACCTCGACAGTTCCATTGTATCAAGGTGGACATTTTTAAGAACGAGTAGGTGAAGTGGCTGGAGAACCCTTCGGTTTACGACCACGTCTTTTTTCTTTACTGTCTTTAGTCGGAGGAGGTCTATCAACCTCCATGGATCCTGCTCTGGGTCGGGTGGGCAGGTTTTTGTTATTGGAAGGGGAATCCAGTGACTGAGGATGCAAACGAATAATTGTTTTGTCTCTTGTGGTGGGAGAAAAAGATGTATCAGAAGAAATGCCTGTATTTGAAACTGAAGGACGTGGATCTTGAGGTTTGTTGGAAGGTATGGGAGGAACAGAGATGGGTGTGGAAGTTGATTCATCAACCTTTTTAACCACAGAGGTCAAAAGGCTTTTCATTTGTTTTGAAAACAATTCTCTTGGAGGCACATAGAGATCTGTCTGCACTCCCACTGTAGTTGTGGAATGAAGTGCAGCAGCATATGTCCGAGATGGAGTTGTGGACAGCAATTTCCCGAGCCTCAGGATAACTAATGTTATGTGTCATTTTCAAATGCTGCACCTCTTTTTCCTCCAACCATTTTGGGCAAGAATGAAAGTAAGATGGGTGAGAACCATTGCAGTTTACGCAATGTGGGTTCATGTCACAGTCATAGGCATCGTGGTCCTTGCCTCCACAACAAGCACATGTCAGGGAACCACGACAAGATGTCTTTGAGTGGCCGAATCTCCAACATTGGAAACATCGAAGAGGGTTTGGTATGTATGGCCGAACCCTGCAAATGAGATAACCTGCCTTGATGGTGGCAGGTGCACGTGGTGAAGTAAATGTTAAACGAGGGTATTTGTTGGCAGTGTAACTCCATCTTTGCAGTGGAGATCGCCTCACTGCAGAAACGCCTGGAGTGGAGAGACCAGCGAGAATCTCTGACTCGGGAACGTTCTTCAAATCCTTTTCAACAATAACTCCTCGTGAAGAATTCAAGGTAGCATGAGGTGTAACCTCAATAGGTATATCCCCAATTGCCTTTGAATTCAAGAGGAGTTCACTGTGTTGGGATGTGGATGTTTCAACCAATATGTCACCAGATCGAAGTTTCTTTACTGACTTTGGAGAGCCAGCAAGTCCCTCTAGTCCCTTTTGAATAGAAAAAGGGGACATTTGCCCTAAAGGTGTTTCCAAAAGAGAATATAATATAAGAAAATGAGGTACGTGTGTTACTGATGTTGAAGATTGCCGTTCTGAGTATTCAAGACGTGGTCGCTACCCATTGACTGTTTTTTTACAATTTTATTTAAATTTTTTAGAGGATCCATAGGAAAAAGAAAAAATTTTGGTACCCACTGACCCCACCCACCATGGAGCCCTACAAGGGGACGCACTACAAAATCACGCGAGGACAATGCAGCAACGCCAGGGTTTCGTGAGCACTATACCCAAACACCAGCATCAGGCACAATGTCCACAACACCCGTTGAGAACTTCCAACACTGGTACTTGGTTGACTCTAGCCCAAGTGGACCAGCCGATTGACCCAAGGGGGGGCCACCCAAAGACCGCCCGTCTACAGGAATTCGAGGCCAAAGTGGTGTGTTAGGGTTGGACCCCTCAACCACCAGGATCCTTTCCTCCCCTTCACAGGTCGCCATGCACAGCAAACACGTGGGTGGATGATTAGATCCCAGAGAAGGTAACCAGATAGAACAGAACCTTCACTGGGAGGTCCCCTCACCACGTACAGGAATCCACACCGAGGGGGTCAGTAATAGAGCACTTTACAGGGTTAAGAGAATTTATTACTTCCTTAAGTATTAAAAGGTGGCTTTTAGAAATGAGCATGCAAGGGCAGCCAAAACACATGTTATGTATTTCATATGGACAAGTTCATTTTCTGTCTGTCATATATGTTATACTTGATAACATATAAAACTAACTTAAACATATTCAAATGTGTATTCAATTATACACTAACTCACCATTTCACAAAAAGAACATCCACATTCTTTAAGCTGGTACAGAGTGCCCTGTGGAACCATCATTAAACACAGTTTACAAAGAACTAGGTGGTTGATTGCATTACTGTCTAATGGATTTGAATCTCTTTCAGGTGACACTTTCTGTAGAGAAATTGCTGACAAATCCTGGCTACTTGCAGCTGCTTGGAGAAATAAATCAGACACTGAAAGTGTTTCCTTGAGAGGGTGAACTCGACCAGAATACAAGTCAAAATTCTTAGGCTTTATATTATGCTGACTGGTACATTTGGTAATCTTCGGTCCTGAATGCTGACCTATCTTAGGTGACGACCAAGACTTACATATATCACCACTACTAAATGAAGTCTTTAACATTTTGGTTGCAGAGGGTACTTTCAAACAATCTCGACCACAAGATGTTGATGACTTTTTTATCATAGAAGGAACCTTTTTCAAAATCACTGATGAGGATTTGCAAGTTTCTTTGTTTCTCGGTGAAATCAGATAGGCAGCAACACCACTGTCACAAGATTTAGACTTAGGAACTAGCTTCTTGCCTTCATACCCTTCTTCTACAGATTTTGACTTCGTCAAACCAAATACTTTCTTCTTTTCATCACGACGAAACAACCAATTACGAAGCGAGAATCGAGCAGTCCTCTTGTTCGACCTATTCTTTTCTTCAGAAAACCAAAGACTTCCATTGTCATCATTTTCAACTCCAGGAGACATTTTAAGAACTTTACAAATTTATGACAGGAAAACTAAGGTGGTTTATAAAATAACACTAAAAAAACGTCCGACGTAAAGTTTGATAAGTAAATTCTTAGTACAACGATGTACTGATCATCAGTGGCTTGACAAAACCTGTATCAAAATACCATTTAGTTAGTAAACGACAAGTAATTCGAATGTTCATATTATAGTTTTACAAGCAAAAATAGGGACAGATAAGTAATTTTTGTTTGTTTGCCAAAATTGTAGTACTGCATTCGAACAGTATGCGAAATCAAATATGAAGTAACAATGAAATGACAGCTCAAGGAAAAACAAAATTTAAATACATGCGTTCCAAAATAACATTTTACTTTTAGTTTTACTATTTTGATTTAGCCTTGATCGAACGTTCAAATACTTTACGTGTGTATAATTTTTGTAATCTCTATTTTTATCTTCCTCAATCGGCTATTACGGAGGAGCACCAAGGTCACGTGCCATTTTAATCATATCTGTAAACAACTTCAGGAAGTATCGCTACAATCTCCGCTATCAAGATATGGCCGATTCAAAAAGCTATACGTGCTGATGCTGGAAGATTGCATACATATACGCACACGTTAACAACGATCAGCAGATTATGGAGTTGTTTTATGCATTCGATTCTGACATTATTCCAACAAAATAACCATTTAATAAAATGCTAATAAGAAATTCCTGAAATGGAAGTTCGTTTGAGGAAGCTGTTATGAAACAACCCAAATAAAGAAAAATAGATGTGTGTTATATTTTGGGAATTTGTTGTATTCCAATTTATTATGGCTGAAGCTTTTGCACAGATCGTCATAACAAACGTTTTTATGTAATAAGCTGAATTTTCCCGAAAACAAGCACGTAACAATTGGGTTATACGTAGTATTACTCAAGGTAAATAATAACAACAATAACGTGAAAGACGACAAAATCTAGCTGCCAATGACTCAATTTTATATGAAGACTAAATCGTTACAGCGTAAGAACAGACTCGTGTTGGAAATTAATTTTGAGATATAAAAACAAAAGTACTTAGGTTAGGTGGCGCAATACGATGGAGAAAAAAAATGATTTATACACCAACACAAATGGACTAGGAAGAATAATAAAAATAAAAAAAAACAGGAAGCAAAATGAATTATATCGTTAAAACTAACATAATAGTAGAATAACCAAGATTGATCTTATAACCAGAACTACAAAGATTTTATAATAAGCATAATAATGCAACACAAAAAGTCATTTAATAGTAATCAAAAACCATTAATAAAAACTTTTGTTCAGTTATACGACACTCGTGCATTAACTTGTAGCTACTTGCATTCGGAAATGAGAATTGTCAGAAAAGAAAAAGCACATAATTTTTACATTTATTTTTCAATACGAAAAATGCAGCAAATGGATCCGTAAATTAAATATCAGAAGTCACATAATAAAAACAAAAACCAAAAACGAATGCTTTCAGTTTCGACTTGATTCTAGTCTTTACAAAACGACACCGACAACAACAGCACGAACACGTGAAATTATCGTACGTGCCTTTTAAAAAATTAATAATTTGTCATCGTTTTATTTTGTTATTCTCTTTTGCTAAAGTTTAATTGAATTCATATTCTATGCTAACTTTTTTGCAAATTGCAATATTTATTAATGTTCGTTTAAAATAATTTTAAAGCATGATTAAACAACTATAAGCACACATACAAAACAGAGGGGAGAAAATAGTTGTAATTAAATCAATACTTACAGTTCACAATCTCTTGATCTTCGTCTGTCAGAATACTATTTTACTATCCCACAATGTTTATTTCTGCTTCAGTGTAAAATGGACGGCAATAACAGATGCTTATCACTTTTACAAGAGAGTGCACCTATACCATCTTCGCATACTCAGCGAACTAGTCATATCCGTTTAGTACAGAAGCTGCTTATGAACACGAAGTGTACACGTGAACACGCTGGTACGTACGGGATCAGCAAAACCTTCCCATTGGTTGAGCACGGAGACGTATGTTGCCACTACGTCTGCGTTATAATTCTTTTTTTTTTTTATCCCTAAAATCATTATAAAAGTCAAACCACAATGACGAAAAGACGGGTTCTGTATCTATGCGGTATTAACATAGAAATTTGTAATAGAATTTTTTTTTTACTTTTCTCTTTTAAAATTTGTATTGTTTATATATCTTTTACACGTAAAAGACGTATTTGAAGAAATATCTACAAATTTCAACTAATTCTACAAATTATACATCATTAAAAAGAACTAAACAAGTAAAAGTTACGCGGGTGCCATACGAAGGATTTGAAGCGGTGATAAATCTTATTGCTGTGTTAGATTATACTTAGATTAATTTTAAGTTTCAGGAAGAGGCATATATGCAAACTCGTAGCCATAGTTATCAATATAAATTACAACTATGCATGATTTATTTGTGTTTGTTTTATTATGTATGTTTGTATGAATTGCAATGGTGGCAGAGTAGTCTACTTACTTCAGAATTAGCACAATAAGGTTTTATAACGCTTCAATATTTAAACTTGTTCTTACACAAAATCTTAAGTAAAGAGAACGTGACTAAATGTCAAACTACAGGTGCATCTTTTTAAACACGGTGAGTGATTTTACCATAGTTTAAACAAAGCTTGTAAAATGAAAATACTCAAAATAAACTTGACTTACCTGACTGTAATAAGCTGATGAGTTGTAAACAGTTTTCAGAAAATTAGAGTGGTCATTCTTCCCTACCCTCCAGGTTATGCCCCCTGTTATGTCACCTAAGTAACAGAACATAGCCCACGTCTTCCGTGTGTATATTTACCGTTTGATTTTAATTAATCAACAAAGAGTTGAGAAGTAGATTTAGCTACTAGAAGACAGTTTGTTTCTCTTTGGTTGTTGTATTTTTATTCGACATATTTTATAAGCTTTGTAATAAAGGAAAATAGACAGTTTTATATCAATATAATTTTAAAAAGTATTTATGGATGATTACATTAACAATAAGCACATCATTAAACATAAACTTTACATTAATACTGAACAAATCTTTAAACACAAACTTTATATTAGTATTGAACACATCTTTAAACATTTGTTTGTTTTGGAATTTCGCACAAAGCTACTCGAGGGCTATCTGCGCTAGCCGTCCCTAATTTAGCAGTGTAAGACTAGAGGGAAGGCAGCTAGTCATCACCACCCACCGCCAACTCTTGGGCTACTCTTTTACCAACGAATAGTGGGATTGGTCGTCACTTTACAACGCCTCCATGGCTAAAAGGGGAGCATATTTCGTGCGACGGGGAGTCGAACCCGCGACCCTCAGATTACGAATCGAGCGCCTTAACCCACCTGGCCATGTCGGGCCGCTTTAAACATAAATTTTACATTAACACTGATTGTCTAACTGCTTATAACACTAACAATATTGTTCGATACTTGCAGTGAGTACAGTGCAGGTAACTTGCAGGTTTGTGTTTAAAATAAATAAACATTTATTTCATTTATATGCTATATCAGTTCTTTATTGGTTAAAAATTTAAACTTTTACTCCAATAATATTTGTTTAAAAAGGAAACTCACGCCGCCATGTATACATGCCTAAGGGGTTCAAAGTCAGGTACGAAACATTGAGTGGTACGCTGGACGGACAGTAGGTGGTCAAACCATTAGAAACAAGTCATCCATCATGCAGATATGAGTGACATAAAAAATCAGCATTTCGTAAGCGATATCGTACTGTTCTTAAGCACAAGTCAAAACTTAGTATCTAACTGTTGAAATTAGTAACACGAATATGTGTAAACCCAGGCTTAGAATATGATATCTTACTGTACGCTTTTCACAGCCACATTTACTCCATCTCACAGTGGCTCAGCATTAAGTTTGTAGCTTACAATGCTAAAATTTGGGTTCGATACCACTGGTGGGTAAAGCCCATATAGGTCTTTGGATAGCTTTGTGCTCAAAATAAACAAACATGCCAAATTCATGAAAATCGCTTAATTAAAAACTAATATTATATATATATGTTGCAAATGAAAGAAAAATTATGAACGTGAGAGTGAACTATGGGATAGTCAGAATGCATCTGATGAGACGAGGATAATCAGATTATATATCAACAACTAGCTTACTCATGTCGACAGATAATCAGAATGACGTCACAATTTGTAACCTTTTTAACACGGCTTTAGAAGTTTAAAGACAGGATGTTGATTGAAAAGCGCACATGAAAAGAAGGGTTCTAGATTTGGAAGTATGTTTACAGTCAAGGCTGCGACAAGGCTGTCTCGAACACAAGGTTAGATTGGGTTATACGACCACTTGCAAGAAAAATAACATATATATGTCATGCATATAGATAAATGAAAAGGGTATCTTCATTATAATTACACGTATTTTATTTTCCTTAACAGTACAAACTACACACATTATTCGTAATACATTCTAGAGAACCGTATCTTTTATCAGGAATGTAACAGTATAGTGTATTCAAAACCCTTAAATTAGACAAAGTAATGTTCCGCTTTACAGAAAACACAAAAAAATATATAACACACTACAGCATGCTTAGAGAGGGGCTTCCATCCGACTTCTTTACAGGAGAGCCAAAAACCATCCCGTTACCAGGATCCCGAATAGTTGTACTCCACACACTTTGTTCTTTCTATCAATACAGAGATCTGTAGAGGTGAAATGATGCGACAGTCAGAGAAATTTACTTGATAAACTACAAAAATTCAGAGTTGCTATGTTATATTATGCTGATATTATGTATTATATTATGCTGATATCGACCAAATCTAAAACTATACACAAATCAAGTAGGCTCTATTTTCATTTCTTTTTCACATTCAATAATTTTACAAACCATTCAGTTTTCTCTTCCCCACACTGGTCATTAATATCAGAGAAATGACGTAATTAGTAGATACAAGGCTTAAAATAACAGAACACGAAATAGAGAAGAGTACACCCCACAAAATACTCACGAAATCATTAGATAAAACATAGGAGAGAAGAACAGAATAGCGAAAAATACAATAGACAAAACAGAGAAACATACAGTAGACATATCAGTCATGAGTACCCTAGAACATACAGTAGACATATCAATGATGAGTACTCTAGAACATTCAGTAGACAAATCAGTCATGAGTACCCTAGAACATACAGTAGACATATCAGTCGTGAGTATCCTAGAACATACAGTAGACATATCAATGATGAGTATCCTAGAACATACAGTAGACATATCAGTCATGAGTACTCGAGAACATTCAGTAGACAAATCAGTGGTGAGTACTCTAGAACATTCAGTAGACAAATCAGTGGTGAGTACTCTAGAACATTCAGTAGACATATCAGTAACGAGTACTCTAGAACATTCAGAAGACAAATCAGTGGTGAGTACTCTAGAACATTCAGTAAACATATCAGTAACGAGTACTCTAGAACATTCAGTAGACAAATCAGTGGTGAGTACTCTAGAACATTCAGTAGACATATCAGTGGTGAGTACTCTAGAACATTCAGTAGACAAATCAGTGGTGAGTACTCTAGAACATTCAGTAGACATATCAGTGGTGAGTACTCTAGAACATTCAGAAGACAAATCAGTGGTGAGTACTCTAGAACATTCAGTAAACATATCAATGATGAGTACTCCAGAACATTTAGTAGACAAATCAGTGGTGAGTACTCAAGAACATACAGTAGACATATCAGTGGTTAGTACTCTAGAACATTCAGTAAACATATCAGTCGTGAGTACCCTAGAACATTCAGTAGACATATCAGTGGTGAGTACTCTGGAACATTCAGTACACATATCAATGATGAGTACTCTAGAACATACAGTAGACATATCAATGGTGAGTACTCTAGAACACACAGTAGACATATCAGTGGTGAGTACTCTAGAACATACAGTAGACATATCAATGATGAGTACTCTAGAACATACAGTAGACATATCAATGGTGAGTACTCTAGAACATACAGTAGACATATCAATGACAAGTACTCTAGAACACATAGTAGACATATCAATGACGAGTACTCTAGAACACATAGTAGACATATCAATGACGAGTACTCTAGAACATTCAGAAGACATATCAATAACGAATACTCTAGAACATTCAGAAGACAAATCAGTGGTGAGTACTCTAGAACATTCAGTAAACATATCAGTCGTGAGTACCCTAGAACATTCAGTAGACATATCAGTGGTGAGTACTCTGGAACATACAGTAGACATATCAATGGTGAGTACTCTAGAACACACAGTAGACATATCAATGATGAGTACTCTAGAACATACAGTAGACATATCAATGACGAGTACTCTAGAACACACAGTAGACATATCAATGACGAGTACTCTAGAACACACAGTAGACATATCAATGACGAGTACTCTAGAACACACAGTAGACATATCAATGACGAGTACTCTAGAACACACAGTAGACATATCAATGACGAGTACTCTAGAACATACAGTAGACATATCAATGACAAGTACTCTAGAACATACAGTAGACATATCAATGACAAGTACTCTAGAACATTCAGTAGACATATCAGTGACGAGTACTCTAGAACATACAGTAGACATATCAGTGATGAGTACTCTAGAACATACAGTAGACATATCAATGACGAGTACTCTAGAACATACAGTAGACATATCAATGACAAGTACTCTAGAACATACAGTAGACATATCAATGACAAGTACTCTAGAACATACAGTAGACATATCAATGACAAGTACTCTAGAACACATAGTAGACATATCAATGACGAGTACTCTAGAACATACAGTAGACATATCAGTGATGAGTACAGTAGACGACAGTGTCATATACTTGTTTCTAAAGAAAAGAGACATGTTGAGGAGAGAAACTAGTTGCTAGTAGAGTAAACGAACCAGTCATGTGTACGTTAGGTGAACAGATTAAATACAGTAACAAATTACTCAAACATACACTACAAAATTGTGACGTATTTGGTAGACAAATCACTACTTTATTAATTTATTACTTTAAAATTTTATTTACCAAATGTCATCACTAAATTTTAAAACCATAGAATGTGGATAGACGGTTTTGGTTTGTTTATCAGGTTTCTTCTTCAAACACACACACAAAAATTCACCATTAAAGTCCACAACAATACTTAAAAACAGCATGAAACCATTCAATAAAAATGGGGATTACTGAAGTTATAGTACACTAACAACCACATGATAAAACTGTGGATTACCAAAGTTATAGTTAATAACAACCACATGATAAAAGTGTAGATTACTGAAGTTATAGATACAAACAACCATATGATAAAAGTATAGATTACTGAAGTTATAGATACTAACAACCATATGATAAAAGTGTAGATTACTGAAGTTATAGTTAATAACAACCACATGATAAAAGTGTAGATTACTGAAGTTATAGATACAAACAACCATATGATAAAAGTGTAGATTACTGAAGTTATAGATACTAACAACCATATGATAAAAGTGTAGATTACTGAAGTTATAGATACTAACAACCACATCATAAAACTGTGGATTACTGAAGTTATAGATACTAACAACCACATGATAAAAGTCTAGATTACTAAAGTTATATAAACTAACAACTATATGATAAAAGTGTAGATTACTGAAGTTATAGATACTAACAACCAAATGATAAAAGTGTAGATTACTGAAGTTATAGGAACTAACAACCACATGATAAAGGTGTAGATTACTGAAGTTGTAGTATACTAACAACCTCATGATAAAAGTGTGGATTACTGAAGTTATAGATACTAACAACCAAATGATAAAAGTGTAGATTACTGAAGTTATAGGAACTAACAACCACATGATAAAGGTGTAGATTACTGAAGTTGTAGTATACTAACAACCTCATGATAAAAGTGTGGATTACTGAAGTTATAGATACTAACAACCACATGATAAAAGTGTGGATTACTGAAGTTATAGATACTAACAACCATATGATAAAAGTGTAGATTACTGAAGTTATAGATACTAACAACCACATCATAAAACTGTGGATTACTGAAGTTATAGATACTAACAACCACATGATAAAAGTCTAGATTACTAAAGTTATATAAACTAACAACTATATGATAAAAGTGTAGATTACTGAAGTTATAGATACTAACAACCAAATGATAAAAGTGTAGATTACTGAAGTTATAGGAACTAACAACCACATGATAAAGGTGTAGATTACTGAAGTTGTAGTATACTAACAACCTCATGATAAAAGTGTGGATTACTGAAGTTATAGATACTAACAACCACATGATAAAAGTGTGGATTACTGAAGTTATAGATACTAACAACCTCATGATAAAAGTGTGGATTACTGAAGTTGTAGTACACTAACAACAATATGATAAAAGTGTAGATTACTGAAGTTATAGATACTAACAACCACATGATAAAAGTGTGGATTATTGAAGTTATAGATACTAACAACCACATGATAAATGTGTAGATTACTGAAGTTATAGAAACTAACAACTATATGATAAAAGTGTAGATTACTGAAGTTATAGATACTAACAACCAAATGATAAAAGTGTAGATTACTGAAGTTATAGGAACTAACAACCACATGATAAAGGTGTAGATTACTGAAGCTGTAGTACACTAACAACCACATGATAAAGGTGTAGATTACTGAAGCTGTAGTACACTAACAACCACATGATAAAAGTGTAGATTACTGAAGTTATAGGAACTAACAACCACATGATAAAAGTGTGGATTACTGAAGTTATAGTAACTAACAACCATATCCAATGTTATTATTTCGCTCCAGGTTGTAATATAAAAACTTAACATCGTATTTCTCATCCGAAACCTACTGACTTCAGTTATCTAATATTTTATTTTTATTTAACTACCCTAATCCAAGCTGTTTGACATTAAGTGGTTTACGAAGAAAGGCACTTATCTTGTCACATTACTTTTACGTAATGATGCAAGTTTAAAGTTTGAATTTGTGTATTTAGGGTTGCGTGTAATAAATGTCAAGAGGTTAGCACTTACTTTATCTGATTTCACATTCGAACGTCTGTAAGCCACGTATTTAACAGTAATATGCACCACAAAATTATAAATAAGTTTTAACCTATTAAAATTTGCACAGTCAAACTAGTTGTACTAAAAACAATGTTAATGTAAGGGTATTCTGTGGATAATATATAAAAAACATCCGCCATACTTCTGGACAGCTTCTTGACTAAACTTCAAATAAATATAAAATCCTGAATTATACAACGCTTCATCCTAATATCAGAACCTTCCCTAATTCTGAATTATACAACGCTTGATCCGAATATCAGGAAATTCCTAATTCTGAATTATACAACGCTTCACCTAAATATTAAAACCTTTCCTAATTCTTAATTATACAACGCTTCATCTAAATATCAAAACCTTTCCTAATTCTGAATTATACAACGCTTCATCCTAATATCAGAACCTTTACTAATTCTGAATTATACATCGCTTCATCTAAATATCAGGACCTTTCCTAATTTTGAATTATACAACGTTTCATCTAAATATCAAAACCTTTCCTAATTCTGAATTATACAACGCTTCATCCTAATATCAGAACCTTTACTAATTCTGAATTATACAACGCTTCATCCTATTATCAGAACCTTTCCTAATTCTGAATTATACAACGCTTCATCCTAATATCAGAACCTTTACTAATTCTGAATTATACATCGCTTCATCTAAATATCAGGACCTTTCCTAATTTTGAATTATACAACGTTTCATCTAAATGTCAAAACCTTTCCTAATTCTGAATTATACAACGCTTCATCCTAATATCAGAACCTTTACTAATTCTGAATTATACAACGCTTCATCCTATTATCAGAACCTTTTCTAATTCTGAATTATACAACGCTTCATCCTAATATCAGGACCTTTCTTAATTCTGAATTATACAAGGCTTCATCCTAATATCAGGATCTTTCCTAATTCTATATTATTATTCGCTTCATCTAAATATCAGGACCTTTCCTAATTTTTAATTATACAACGTTTCATCTAAATATCAAAACCTTTCCTAATTCTGAATGATACAACGCTTCATCCTAATATCAGAACCTTTCCTAATTCTGAATTATACAACGCTTCTTCCTAATATCAGGACCTTTTCTAATTCTGAATTGTACAACGCTTCATCTAAATGTCAAAACCTTTCCTAATTCTGAATTATACAACTATTCATCCTAATATCAGGACCTTTCCTAATTCTGAATTATACAACGCTTCATCTTAATATCAGGACTTTTCTTAATTCTGAATTATACATCGCTTCATCTAAATATCAGGACCTTTCCTAATTCTGAATTATACATCGCTTCATCTAAATATCAGGACCTTTCCTAATTCTATATTATTATTCGCTTCATCTAAATATCAGGACCTTTCCTAATTTTTTAATTATACAACGTTTCATCTAAATATCAAAACCTTTCTTAATTCTGAATGATACAACGCTTCATCCTAATATCAGAACCTTTCCTAATTCTGAATTATACAACGCTTCTTCCTAATATCAGGACCTTTTCTAATTCTGAATTGTACAACGCTTCATCTAAATGTCAAAACCTTTCCTAATTCTGAATTATACAACTATTCATCCTAATATCAGGACCTTTCCTAATTCTGAATTATACAACGCTTCATCTAAATATCAGGACTTTTCTTAATTCTGAATTATACATCGCTTCATCTAAATATCAGGACTTTTCTTAATTCTGAATTATACATCGCTTCATCTAAATATCAGGACATTTCTTAATTCTGAATTATACATCGCTTCATCTAAATATCAGGACCTTTCCTAATTCTATATTATTATTCGCTTCATCTAAATATCAGGACCTTTCCTAATTTTTAATTATACAACGTTTCATCTAAATATCAAAACCTTTCTTAATTCTGAATGATACAACGCTTCATCCTAATATCAGAACCTTTCCTAATTCTGAATTATACAACGCTTCTTCCTAATATCAGGACCTTTTCTAATTCTGAATTGTACAACGCTTCATCTAAATGTCAAAACCTTTCCTAATTCTGAATTATACAACTATTCATCCTAATATCAGGACCTTTCCTAATTCTGAATTATACAACGCTTCATCTTAATATCAGGACTTTTCTTAATTCTGAATTATACATCGCTTCATCTAAATATCAGGACCTTTCCTAATTCTGAATTATACATCGCTTCATCTAAATATCAGGACCTTTCCTAATTCTATATTATTATTCGCTTCATCTAAATATCAGGACCTTTCCTAATTTTTAATTATACAACGTTTCATCTAAATATCAAAACCTTTCTTAATTCTGAATGATACAACGCTTCATCCTAATATCAGAACCTTTCCTAATTCTGAATTATACAACGCTTCTTCCTAATATCAGGACCTTTTCTAATTCTGAATTGTACAACGCTTCATCTAAATGTCAAAACCTTTCCTAATTCTGAATTATACAACTATTCATCCTAATATCAGGACCTTTCCTAATTCTGAATTATACAACGCTTCATCTAAATATCAGGACTTTTCTTAATTCTGAATTATACATCGCTTCATCTAAATATCAGGACTTTTCTTAATTCTGAATTATACATCGCTTCATCTAAATATCAGGACTTTTCTTAATTCTGAATTATACATCGCTTCATCTAAATATCAGGACCTTTCCTAATTCTGAATTATACATCGCTTCATCTAAATATCAGGACCTTTCCTAATTCTGAATTATACATCGCTTCATCTAAATATCAGGACTTTTCTTAATTCTGAATTATACATCGCTTCATCTAAATATCAGGACTTTTCTTAATTCTGAATTATACATCGCTTCATCTAAATATCAGGACCTTTCCTAATTCTGAATTATACATCGCTTCATCTAAATATCAGGACCTTTCCTAATTCTGAATTATACATCGCTTCATCTAAATATCAGGACTTTTCTTAATTCTGAATTATACATCGCTTCATCTAAATATCAGGACCTTTCCTAATTCTGAATTATACATCGCTTCATCTAAATATCAGGACTTTTCTTAATTCTGAATTATACATCGCTTCATCTAAATATCAGGACTTTTCTTAATTCTGAATTATACATCGCTTCATCTAAATATCAGGACTTTTCTTAATTCTGAATTATACATCGCTTCATCTAAATATCAGGACTTTTCTTAATTCTGAATTATACAACGCTTCATCTAAATATCAGGACCTTTCCTAATTCTGAATTATACATCGCTTCATCTAAATATCAGGACTTTTCTTAATTCTGAATTATACATCGCTTCATCTAAATATCAGGACTTTTCTTAATTCTGAATTATACATCGCTTCATCTAAATATCAGGACTTTTCTTAATTCTGAATTATACATCGCTTCATCTAAATATCAGGACTTTTCTTAATTCTGAATTATACATCGCTTCATCTAAATATCAGGACTTTTCTTAATTCTGAATTATACATCGCTTCATCTAAATATCAGGACCTTTCCTAATTCTGAATTATACATCGCTTCATCTAAATATCAGGACCTTTCCTAATTCTGAATTATATATCGCTTCATCTAAATATCAGGACTTTTCTTAATTCTGAATTATACATCGCTTCATCTAAATATCAGGACCTTTCCTAATTCTGAATTATACATCGCTTCATCTAAATATCAGGACTTTTCTTAATTCTGAATTATACATCGCTTCATCTAAATATCAGGACTTTTCTTAATTCTGAATTATACATCGCTTCATCTAAATATCAGGACCTTTCCTAATTCTGAATTATACATCGCTTCATCTAAATATCAGGACTTTTCTTAATTCTGAATTATACATCGCTTCATCTAAATATCAGGACTTTTCTTAATTCTGAATTATACATCGCTTCATCTAAATATCAGGACTTTTCTTAATTCTGAATTATACATCGCTTCATCTAAATATCAGGACCTTTCCTAATTCTGAACTATACATCGCTTCATCTAAATATCAGGACTTTTCTTAATTCTGAATTATACATCGCTTCATCTTAATATCAGGACTTTTCTTAATTCTGAATTATACATCGCTTCATCTAAATATCAGGACTTTTCTTAATTCTGAATTATACATCGCTTCATCTAAATATCAGGTCTTTTCTTAATTCTGAATTATACATCGCTTCATCTAAATATCAGGACTTTTCTTAATTCTGAATTATACATCGCTTCATCTAAATATCAGGTCTTTTCTTAATTCTGAATTATACAACGCTTCATCTTAATATCAGAACCTTTCTTAATTCTGAATTATACATCGCTTCATCTAAATATCAGGACCTTTCCTAATTCTGAATTATACATCGCTTCATCTAAATATCAGGACCTTTCCTAATTCTGAATTATACAACGCTTCATCTAAATATCAGGACCTTTCCTAATTCTGAATTATACATCGCTTCATCTAAATATCAGGACCTTTCCTAATTCTGAATTATACATCGCTTCATCTAAATATCAGGACCTTTCCTAATTCTGAATTATACATCGCTTCATCTAAATATCAGGACCTTTCCTAATTCTGAACTATACATCGCGGAGCACAGATAGTTCTCGAGTAGCTTTGTGCGAAATTCAATAAAACAATAAAAACTATACATCGCTTTTTTCTAATATCAAACAGCTAGTTCTATATTAGACAATAATTCAGTTGACTGTTATAATCCACTGTAGTTTTCATAAGTTAGGCACAATGCTTCGACTCATTATTATAATTCATGCTAGTTTGGAAGGAGCATTAGGCTAATCCTTAGGTTACTTTCCTGAATTACATAAAAACAAACAAAACATTTTCTAGAAAACGGCAACATTGTTTTTGTTTGTTTGGGAATTTCGCACAAAGATACTCGAGGGCTATCTGTGCTAGCCGTCCCTAATTTAGCAGTGTAAGACTAGAGGGAAGGCAGCTAGTCATCACCACCCACCGCCAACTCTTGGGTTACTCTTTACCAACGAGTGGGATTGACCGTAACATTATACACCCCCACGGCTGGGAGGGCGAACATGTTTAGCGCGACGCGGGCGCGAATCCGTCCCCTCGAACTACGAGTCGTACGCCTTACGCGCTAGGCCACGGCAACATTGAAAACCATCTTAATTCCTTTTTGTATATAGAGCTTCGCACATCTCTATAGCAGTCAGTACAGTCTGTAAATATTTACTATACCCTTACAACCAAGAAATGCTAAGGTAGCAAAGCGTGAATTAGCATTGGCTTACAATCCAGCAACATTTCCCTATGTATCTCCAGATGCTTAAATGTTGTATAATAAACATAGTATGAGGGAATTGATACATAACCTTGGATGTATTAGTAGTCGAGCAGCAAATTATAAACAACGTAGGTACATCATCTACTGCGATAAGTGAAAAACAAACACCTGAAAAAATATTTCGGGGAACATTAAACTCTAGTGAATAACATTCTGTTGAATATTAAACTTTCGTGAAGAAAATTCTAGGGACATTAAAATCTTGGGAAGAATATTATAGAAAACATTAACTTCTCCACACACACACACACACAAATGTTGTGGATAACATTAAACTATCGTGAGAAACCTCTGGAGACCATTAAATTATCGTGTAGATTGTTGTAGGGAACATTCTTCAGAAGAATGTTTAGTTTTCTTAAGTAGATATTCCACTTTCTTCTTTCTGATGTTGCAACCATTCTAATGAATTATGGTTATCTCATGTCTTTTACACTTAATCAGAATTGTTGCTTGTTGAAGAGTTTTTGAATCTCAGTCTTTGTCTTGCAACACTTTTTGCCACATATCCTGTTACTAGATTCATATTCAAATTTATTTGCGCTTGTGTGAAGTTCAATGTTTAAATTTCGTATTTAAAAACAATAATTATTTTTCACATAGTTCTAAAAATGAGAGTGTTTGCAATCTCAATATTATAATGAAATACAAATAACTTTCTGTTAGTTTTTAACATTTAACTTTACACAAGCATCAATGAATTTTAATAAGAAAAATGTATTTCGCAGAGTACATTTTGTGCAGAAGAGAATTCTTAATTTTTGCCGCTGCATAATGGCTCATAGAACGTCTCTGAGTTTTACTTTTAGTCTAAGAAAATGAATTTAGCTCTTAGGTCTGCCATCTTTTAACCAACTTGAGATCTAATTGCAGTTTTGTACTCAAGATGTCAAATCCTTACGTCTGACTTATCTGACTACGCCCAACGTCTCCTAGACTTATTGATTTTAATTTTGCTTGAAATCATTTTAGCTTGAGGGTAGGCTAGAGGAGATTCTTGTGGGTAATAAAATTCAGTCAGGTATACGTGCACCCCATGCTTGGTATCTTTGGAGCAGGGACGTAGATTTTTTACACCCGATGGGGGGATGATTTTTGCAACCACTTATGTGGACTGTTCAATTTGCAAGTTGGTAATCTCTGATTACATGAACCTGAGAGCTGTAAACATGCAGTCACAGAGTAATCTTGTTGCCACGATACTTGCATGTATACTCAAGCCTACTGACTGATACTTACGAACTGTCGCTTAGATCGAAAAGCTTAGAAGCACGCCTATATTAAAGATGTACATTTCGGCTACTGAAAAAGCCTACATCTCGGCCTAATTATGTAATTCGATTGGTAAGAACACGATAATCACAAGAACAAACACACAATTTGTAGGCCTGTGATGCAACAAAACAATTCAACAGACCAAACTGTAGGGGAGATGATTATATGCACCATACCTCCACCTAAAATGAAGGGGGATGTATCTACGTCTCTGCTCTGGAGCACCAAAATTTACTTAATCCAAAGAAAAAATGTCTAATATATTAATTTACTATATTCTTATCTACTATGATTTCACGAGTCGCAGCTATTGAAAATTCCTTTTTGTATTTACTTAATAACCTTACTATTTTTATGCACGTAAGACTATTTGCGAGATTTTTTATCTTGTCAATTATTAAACTACAAACGTATTGAACGAAATTTACAATAATATTATGGTTGATATCATAAATACCGACAAGACATATATAACAAAAATTCGTATAAATTTTATTTGCTTTTACCTGGGCCTGGCATGGCCAAGCGCGTAAGGCGTGCAACTCGTAATCCGAGGGTCGCGGGTTCGCGCCCGAGTCGCGCTAAACATGCTCGCCCTCCCAGCCGTGGGGGCGTATAATGTTACGGTCAATCCCACTATTCGTTGGTAAAAGAGTAGCCCAAGAGTTGGCGGTGGGTGGTGATGACTAGCTGCCTTCCCTCTAGTCTTACATACACTGCTAACTTAGGGACGGCTAGCACAGATAGCCCTCGAGTAGCTTTGTGCGAAATTCCAAAAACAAACAAACATACAATAATATGCACAGATTTGACTTTTCTCAGTTTTCGTTTTTATTGCAACACGAAAGTAAAATTGTTCAACCTTGAGAGCAGGCCGATTTAAATAAGTTATTGATCAATAATCTTGAGAGCCTGGAAAACCAATAATGATTGAATAATAAATATACTTAAACATTTATGTATTTATCTATACCTCACTAGAACCTTTTTCGTGCATGTTTGATGCAACGTGTAATAGATGCTTAACACTTTGAGGTCTAATTTCTAAAGATCAGAAAGTCACAAACAAATTATGACGTGATAACACTCCACGAACACAGCTGTTTCGCTATCTATTGCGTGATGTAGGCACTGCACTGTGTATCAGGAACGGAAATCAAGCTCTGTGCTTTGCTGCTCGTGATTGGTTGTTGCTAGGGTATTAGTTAACGCGAAGCCATCCAGTGGCACAACAGTAAACCACACCCCGAGCTCAATAAATCATACTTTATCTTTACAAGTACAAAGTAGTTGTATGCAAATAAATAATAAATAAACCTTACCATATTTTAGATATGAAACTTGGTAAATAATCAACAGTTTAAGATTAATGCTTAAAGGACACAATAATGTGTCAAGCCATACCTTTCATATTCATTGTCAGTGTGGATTTCACCTTTAAGTAGGATTCATCAGGCCGCCTGGGATTAATTAAATACAGAAGTTGTTGTCTAGACACTATTTTTTATCATAAATGAACGAGATTAAGCAAAGTATATTTATTTTCAGTTATATTTAAGTTATTTACAAATGCGATTAATAACACAATATTTATCTTTTCAAAGCCAGTCATTAATCATTATTCTTGCCTATACGCAAAATGTTCGAATGGGAGGTTATAATTTGTAAGATCAAAAGCCAACATATATTGCGAAAACTTGCTAACGGGGCAGGAGTATGGAATAATGCAAGTATTTGAAACCAAATTATACCATTCATCAGAAAAATTTATACCATGCAGAAAAAGTTAAAATTAATTAACAGCTGTCCAATAATTATATAAAACATAATTTTTTTACATCGCAAAACGGGAGGAGGGGTTCCTTTAACCATCCCAATTGTGCACGTGCGTGTTATTATTTTTCTTAAATTAACTTTACCTTCCATATTTGGTGCGCTTGATATATAATTAAATAGTATCTACAAAAATCTTAAGATCCAGTACGTGTTATCCATATATAATGATAGATAGTTGTGAATTTGGGGTTAACAAGTTGTAGGGACGACAACCCAAAATATTAAAAACACGTTAATACGTAAAGCTAATAGAAACAGGCTGTAATAATTCAAGATTCGGGAACGTTGAGTTCTGATCAAACTAACTGAGACTGCTATATATAATGAATGTGAGTTACGAGATTACAACTACGACTTGGTTTAGACACAAACATGTAAGAATGTGATGGTACAAAACTCAGAAAAGGCTTAGCATTGGAAGCTAATTACATTTCACTATCCGTAAAATAATAAAACCAATCAAAGTTAAAGTAAGATTTTAAATTTTCAATGAATATTGAAAAAGTGTAACGTCTGAGGACACCGAACAGGAGTCAATGATTTAACCAATATAAATAAAACTGTTTAAGAAAAATGCATATATAATAATATACTGTTGTATGCGAGTGATGTCTTGAAAAACATAATTACAATTTCCCTTACTGTAAGGTGCCATCTAATGCTAAGCTCTGCACTACGAGTAGAGCAGACTGAACTTGAGAAGTTCATATGTACACTTTGTATTCATTCCACACTCCTTGTTTGCGGACTTACAATGCTAGAAAGCGGATTTCGATACCCGTTGTGGACAGAGCATAGATAGCCACTTTTCAGACTTAACTTCGAACAAACAAATTCGCACATCTCCATAACTTCCATTTTTTATCATTTGTAGAGCGATTAACTATGCACAACGTCTTTAGACAGTTGAATTTGTAGTTATATAAAAGCATTTTTCAAATGGCTTAAAGATGACTGTAATCTGATACAACTTACATGGGGTTGGGAGAATCCTAGAATTCATAGTCATACATGCTATTCTTTATGGGCCAAAACAAGCTTCTGTTTTACAATTATAGGTTAGTGTTTAAAGTTTTTTGTTTCATATCATTGGAGATTTAATAAAACATTACTGGCGTGACTTTTGTAGTATAAGTTTTGCTTTTTATTGTCTCCAAAATAAACTAGAGAATTAACTCTTAATACGTCACTAAAACTATGAAACTATTTTATTTTCTCCATGTGAATGACGACAATTTATAACTTCTTCATTAAAATGTACTCAAAATTCTTCTTTCTATTTGGAATTAAGCTATACAATGGGCTATCGGTACTCTGCCCAGTACGGGTATCGAAACCCAGTTTCTAGCAGTGTGAATCCGCAGACATACTGCTGTGCCAGTGGGGGAAAACTCTTCTTCTTACATCAAGCATATTGTAATTACTCTTATTCTTACCCGTTCTATTAACCTATTCAGCTTAAGAGATCAGAAATAAAACCTGAATGTAATTTTATTGGTTTAGTATTGATACTTATTCAGCTTAAGAGATCAGAAATAAAACCTGAATGTAATTTTATTGGTTTAGTATCAATATTTAGTTCAGACTTTAACCGTTCTTTCCACATAGCTGTGCTTATATTATTAGCTATTGATTGAAATTCAATTTGAAGAACTTTTGGAAATACACGTGTAATAATTGTGGTTTATACAATGGTTAAATATATTATATTAAAACGATTTTTAATATGCAAGTCAGCAAGTTACGTGACAACCACAGCAGATATTAATTCGCAGTGGAACTGGTTGTATCAGCACTACATTTTGGCATTGTTTAACATTTTGTGTAGGTAGTGTGATGCTACCAGATAATATGTGATTTTGAGAAGTATATGTAACAACCCTTTCCATACAAAATATACAGGCAAGTCATAGAGATGAGTTCAGGTTGGAGGTTTAAAATTTCCAAAACAGGAATATGTCCACCTTTTGATTTAACAGCATTGGAAAAAAATAAAATAGATCAACCAGGAGATTCAGGACCACATAGAGAGGACCTGCAATAAGTCGTACTCCAGCCGTGATAATCTTGTAACAGAGTGAATGGCAGAATCCATGAAAGCAAAAATAGTCGAAGAGGATATACACGTGCTTAAGTATTGTGTACATACGTTTTCGTACCGTAACCAGGGAACAAAACCCAACTGTAGGAAACTGTATTAACTATGTCCTAACAACTTACTTCTGCAATGCGACTGGAGACTAGCTGGGAAAAATGCAGTACGAAGTGGCACTCTGTCTGTTTACTTTCATACCTGACACAAGGGTTATAGCTTTCACTACATGTCAGTAGATCAAACACTAGAGGGAACTCTCAGTAAACGAGGTGTTTGAGATTATTTTTGGCATGATTAGAGTAAGGTAAGTGACTATACGTTTTCTCCTTACTTTCATAAGTTATATTTTGTGCTCCACAAAAAACAAGCGTGGAGCCAGTGGTGTATTTAGGTAGGGGCTAGAGGGGAATCAGCCCCAGGGCTCATGATCATAATGATGGTCCATTGATAATTTTACATAAAATTACATGGGATGTAGGGCTCACAGAAATTATTAGACCCTGGGCTCACCCTACCTTACATCCATTACTGCGTGGAGCGCGCGTATGTTCGATTTTATTTATTACTCATCAAGATCTCAACCGTCAAATAAAAATTCTTTTTCGCAGGAGTAGAGTCACCTAATCTGTGAGACCTTTAGCGTGTTAAAATACATCAATCGAAATGGTTTAACTTTCTGAATCCAAAAATGTAAGTAACTGTTAAATCGGTCAAATGGAGCTATGATCTGAAAGTTTGTATTTCAAACGGACCACTTAAATATCTAAACATAACAATGTTCATTTATTCACGGATTTCCTCTGTCCTCGTGGGCAGATCATCTGAGTGAATAGGCCACCTAAATATTTACACAAAACAATATTAATTCATGTTTGGATTTCTTCTGTCGTCGTGGGCAAATCATCTGAGTAAATAGACCACCTAAATATTTACACAAAACAATACTAATTCGTGTTGGGATTTCTTTTGTCGTCGTGAGCAGATCATCTGAGTAAATAGACCACCTAAATCTTTACACAAAACAATATTAATTCGTGTTGGGACTTCTTTTCTCGTCATGGGCAGATCATCTGAGTGAATAGACCACCTAAATATTTACACAAAACAATATTAATTCATGTTGGGATTTCTTCTGTCGTCGTGGGCAAATCATCTGAGTGAATAGACCACCTAAATCTTTACACAAAACAATACTAATTCGTGTTGGGATTTCTTTTGTCGTCGTGAGCAGATCATCTGAGTAAATAGACCACCTAAATCTTTACACAAAACAATATTAATTCGTGTTGGGATTTCTTTTGTCGTCGTGGGCAGATCATCTGAGTGAATAGACCACCTAAATCTTTACACAAAACAATATTAATTCGTGTTGGGATTTCTTTTGTCGTCGTGGGCAGATCATCTGAGTGAATAGACCACCTAAATCTTTACACAAAACAATATTAATTCGTGTTGGGATTTCTTCTGTCGTCGTGGGCAGATCATCTGAGTGAATAGACCACCTAAATCTTTACACAAAACAATATTAATTCGTGTTGGGATTTCTTCTGTCGTCGTGGGCAAATCATCTGAGTGAATAGACCACCTAAATCTTTACACAAAACAATATTAGTTCGTGTTCGGATTTCTTCTGTCGTCGTGGGCAGATCATCTGAGTGAATAGACCACCTAAATCTTTACACAAAACAATATTAATTCACGTTGGGACTTCTTCTCTGCTCGTGAGTTGACCACCTGAACCTTAACTGAGAACAATATAAAATCAGGTATGGATTTCATCTCTCTTTGTGGACAGCAATGTTAATTGATGTTAATATTTCTTCTATACTTGTGGACAAATCATCTAACTAACTACAAACAACAATCCTAATTCATGAAGTTATTTCTTTTCTCCTCGTGGATAGACTAAGCAGTTTCTAAAAACAAGAATGAAAATTCATCTAGAATTTCCACGTTTCCTCGTAAACACACCACCTTAATTTCTAGAGACAACAATGTTAATTCATTTACAGATGTCTTCTCTTCCCGTAAACAGACCACCTAAATTTCTAGAGACAGCAATGTTAATTCATTTACAGATGTCTTCTCTTCCCGTGGACAGACCACCTAAATCTCTTTAGACAACAATCTTAATTCATTTACGGATATCTTCTCTTCTCGTGGACAGACAACCTAAATCTCTTGAGACAACAATGTTAATTCATTTACAGATATCTTCTCTTCCCATGGACAGACAACCTAAATCTCTTGAGACAACAATCTTAATTCATTTACAGATATCTTCTCTTCCCGTGGACAGACCACCTAAATCTCTTGAGACAACAATCTTAATTCATTTACAGGTTTGGTTTGGTTTGGTTTTTGGAATTTCGCACAAAGCTACTCGAGGGCTATCTGTGCTAGCCGTCCCTAATTTAGCAGTGTAAGACTAGAGGGAAAGCAGCTAGTCATCACCACCCACCGCCAACTCTTGGGCTACTCTTTTACCAACGAATAGTGGGATTGACCGTACCATTATAACGCCCCCACGGCTGGGAGGGCGAGCCTGTTTGGCGCGACTCGGGCGCGAACCCGCGACCCTCGGATTACGAGTCGCACACCTTACGTGCTAGGCCATGCCAGGCCCTTTCATTTACAGATATCTTCTCTTCCCGTGGACAGACCACCTAAATCTCTTGAGACAACAATGTTAATTGCTGTTAGGATTTCTAATATCCTCTTCAACAGACAGTCTCCACTGTCTCTACAGACGATAGCTTCAATTTATGCAGGGATTTCTCTATCCTCGTGAACAGATCACCTAAATCTGTACAGACATCAACGACAATTAATTTATGGATTTCTTTTCTACATCTGGAAATTTCACCTAAGTCTATATAAATAGCAATGTTAATTCATCTAGGGAGTTTTTCTCTCATCTTGAATAGAGCACCTAAGTTTCTACAGACAACAACACGAATTCAGGTACGGATTTCTTCTCTCGTCTTCAACAGACCACCTGAATCTCTTGAAACTACAATGTTAATTTATGTATGAAATTGTTCTCTCCTCGTGCACAGACCAGCTGAATCTCCACAAACTATAGCGTTAATTCATACTGGAATCTCTTCTCTCCTCGTTGACAGACCAAGTAGTGTCTAGAAACAACAATGATAATTTAACTAGAAATTTCGTCTTTTCTCGTGGGCACGCAATATAAATCTCTACAGGCAACAATGTTAGTTCATTTGTAGAATTATCCTCTATCCTAGGCCCGACATGGCCAGGTAGTTGAGGCACTTGACTCGTATTCTGATGGTCGCGGGTTCCAATCCCCGTCGCTCCAAACAAGCTTGCATTTTCAGCCTATGGGGCATTTAAATTTAAAATAAACCAAAACAAACCAATTATCCTCTCCTCTTAGAGGAACAAAATTAACTTATACTGACAACAAGGTTAAGACAAGTAAATATTTCTCTCCTCATGTACACACCTAAATCTCTAGAGAAGAAAATGTAATTTATGTGAGAA
Organism: Tachypleus tridentatus; assembly: GCF_004210375.1. Lineage (NCBI taxonomy): Eukaryota > Metazoa > Arthropoda > Merostomata > Xiphosura > Limulidae > Tachypleus > Tachypleus tridentatus. The sequence continues at coordinate 110,624,923 of NC_134834.1, forward strand.
TTTCTTCTCTTCTCGTGGGTATACCACCTAGATTTCTAATCACTACAATATTAATTAATGCATGAGTTTCTTCTCTACTTCTGGACAGACCATTAAAATCTTTACAAACAACAATCTGAATTCATGGAGAGATTACTTCTCTCCTCGTGGACAGACCAGCTAAATCTCTAAAAAAAAAAAGTTAATTGCTGTTGAGATTATTTCATTCCTGGTGGGCAAACCATCTAAACCTCTAAATCAGAAGTGGGCAACTCCATGGCCACTAGCTACTTGTGGCCAGAGGACAGCACAATTCTGGTCAGCTCGAGTTTAGAAATCAACTTTTTCCATCTTTTATTTTTTTTATCGCAAATTTCGTAATCAGCAAATGCACTGCCTCACGTCATTGTTAATGTCACGTGCTTTATCACTTCCACAGACTTCGCCCATTTTATAACGTCAACCTGGTTTAGATGTTTGTTATCGTGTGTGTATTGTTTTGCATGCGCTTGCAAACTATTTTTATTGTGCAACTTAAAGATGATTTCTCTGTAAACTGGATCAAAAATTTATCTCAAAAATTTGAATCAAGTTTCTCCGATTTTAAAAATTTGAAATTAATATTTGAATTTTTGCATGATCCATTTCAATTTTACTTAGGAAATTGGAATAAGGAAATTACATCTTTTTTTGTCTTTGGATAATTGTGAATTTAAAGACGAGATGTTTACCCTGCAAAGTGTAGAACACATAAAAGGTAAACAAAAATGTTCTATCAGAGAGATATGGCTCTCTATTCTGATAAATGAGAGTCTTCCAAATTTAAAGATAGCAATTTCAAAATTATTTTCCATGTTTGGATCCACATGGATGTGTGAATCAACATTTTCTACACTAGATTTTTTCAAGTCTAGATACATATCTCGGCTTACTGACATAAATTTAGAGGCAGAGCTAAGATGCTCATTGAGCACAGATATTAAACCAAATTTCAGGAAACTTCTTGATGAAAACCCCATTAATTTTCACATTGAAGTTTAGTTGAAATGTAGTTATTGTGATTATACTAACATCTTGTTTTTTTCTTTTTTTGAATAGTGCAATCAACGTTGTTCTCATTAGCCACCGTTGTGACCACTATAAAAAATAAGCTGTCCACCCTGCTCTAAACACGTGAATGTTAATTCTCGTCGTAATTGTTCCACTCTTCTTGGATACACAACCTAGACAAACAACCACATTAATTCATTTTGGGATTAGCCGAGACAAACAACAACATTAATTCGTTTTGGGATTAACCGAGACAAACAAGAACATTAATTCATTTTGGGATTTCGTGTTCTTTTTCTTTTTGGACAGAAGACCTAAATATCTACAGACAACAATGGTAGTTCATGTACTGATATCTTTCCTCCTCTTGGAGAGCCCACCTAAATCTCGTCACACAACAATATTAACTGATATTGGGATTTCTTCTCTACTCCTAAACAGACCAAATAGTCTTTACAACCAACAATGATAATTCATCTAGGAATTTCTTCTCTCTTCGTTGACAGACCATCTAAATAGAGAGACCACTTAGATACATACAAATAACAGTATTAATTCAGGTGTGTATTTCTTCTCTTCTCATGGACATACCACCTAAATCTCTTCAGACAACAATAATAAATAATATATGGATTTATTTTTTCTTTATTCAAACGTGAAGTAAGTCTGCAGAAAAATAATGCTAGTTCATATAGGGTTTTCCTCTCTTCTCGTCCACAGACCACCTAAATCACTTGAAATTACAATTTTTATTCATGTTGTAATTTCTTCTTCACTCGTTGATAGACCACATAAACCTCTACAAAAAAACACTATGAATTCAGAAATGTATTTCGTCTATCCTCGTGAATAGATCATCTACATTTGTACAGATAACGTTAATTCATGTATGGATTTCTTTTCTCAATGGTCAGCTTCAGGACTTATACCAATAAAATTTGCTGTTTGATCCCTATGGCAGACACAGCGCATATAACCCATTGTGATGCTTTGCCCTTTAACAAACACATAGTAAACAGTCGTTGAGCTCCAAACAAAAAATACTTATAGCTTCTAGCCGTTCTCTACGCTATTAACAAGGAACAAAGAAAACAAATTATTTTGCGGATAAAAGTGATAACCAAAGACTTTTGGTGGCGATAAAGAAGTGGGGAAAGCGATAAATAATTCGAAGCATTTATCTCGTATAGTGCGTAAACGTTTCCAACCGAGTTTGATGAAGAGATAAAACATAGAGCAGTAGCTGTGAAATGTTATTAAATAACACGTTTATATAAATATTCATTATTTTCTATTTAGTTAGTTTTATCTATCAAATATATATCGACGTAAACGTTTTATTAGATGTTGACTTGAAACCTGATAAAACAGTTAAAACATTACCTTTTAACATGAACTTTACTGTTACATATTATTTTAAACACATTTTCTGAACTATTTTTTAGTCCATAATTTTTTTTATTACGTGGTCTCCAATAATATATTAGTTTTAAACCAAATATTTAAATAAAAATATCTCTATTGTTGCAGTTAATCCAAAGTAATTCTGCTGGGGCTCTTTACGTGTGTTTCACATGGAAAATAACTGATTTCACCTGATATTCTTCACACTGAACATTCTGACCGGCATAAGGTTACTCAGCATAATGCAATATGTAGATCAAATCAGTCAATAGTGTACAGTATAGATAAAATAGGTTATACTAGAGTTAAGAAAACATTTAAAATGTGGATGATGCCGTGCCACACAATAAGAATACAATGATTTAGCTCGCTAAAATGTTGTATATCTATTTCTACTGGGACCCGGCATAGCCAGATAGTTTAGGCACTCGACTCGTAATCGGAGGATTGCGGATTCTAATCCCCATTACACCAAACATGCTCGCCCTTTCAGCCGTGGGAGCGTTATAATGTTACGGTCAATCCCACTATTCGTTGGTAAAAGAGTAGCCCAAGAGTTGGCGGTGGGTGGTGATGACTAGTTGCCTTCCCTCTAGTCTTACACTGTTAAATTAGGCACGGCTAGCACAGATAACCCTCGAGAAGCTTTGTGCGAAATTCAAAACAAACAAACAAACAATCTACCGGACTTACGTAAGTTATTCATAAAAGTTTTAACCAACACACTGAAATACAACAATATTACTAATAACTGATATAGAAACCTAATCAGTTAAGATGTTTACATTACACAAAAAATAGCGTACTTTCATGAGAACATCAGTTGAAACGCGATAGTATACGACCCTACTTTGCAAAAAAAAAAAGTGTTTTTTCTATCGCACGGAGTTCGTAAGAAAAACATTACAAGGAAGATGGTATATGGATTAAAGTGAAACATTTGTATATACCTTTATAGATTTCCATATTTCGCATGAAATAATCTAAATTCATATTATTCTATGAATGTGAAAGATATATATTATGTGTTTCAAATCATTTGACTGTATTTTTGTCTACTGTAGCTAAGTCTAAAATATTTTTTAAATAAAACTAGTGTACCTTTTACTAAGTGAAAGGTAAATCAAATAGTATTCCTGGTTTTTAACATTCTTTCTGTATTTATGTAAAATTGTACATCAAACCAAACATCTTTAAACAAATTGCAAAATTTGATCGCCTATTAAACAGTCATATTTATCAAATACGACAAGCAAATAATATAATTTACCACAGCAGGCTTAAGTACTATTTCATTTTCACACAAAATGCCAGTGGCGTTTACTCTTTTTTATTTCTGTAACCCTAACGGATTTAAGGGCTGTGGTGTTGACCAAAAGGCATCATTATCATGGCTTACATCAATAAACTGGTAATTTAATAAAATTATACCTTTAAGCGTTTAAAATGAAAGGCTAAAATTACATTTCTCAATTTATTGCGGGTTGTAAACTAATTTACTAATTATTGTTCAATTATTTGTGAATTATGTATTTATATAAGTAAAATGATTCGTGAAAATATAACAGTTCTACTGTCTCTAGTTTATATTAAAGAAAGTAACGCATGATTACTGTTTCACTTTTACTGTGTTCAGCTGAATCTTAATAAAAACGGTAAATGCTTCATTCTAATGTAAAACTGGAGCAGTCAAGATGCTTCGAAGTATTTTACAAAGATATAAATAATGTCTGAGCTTTCTGACTTTAAAATAGATGTGTGCATTTTTCATGCCTTATATGGTATTCAGATGTTATATCCAAATATAGCCACATACTGTGGTTATATATAGAAATTAAGGGGAAGCTACCACGTAGTGGGATTCCATAGGCTTATTCTATGGACCATCCTCTCTTTAAATTAAAGTCAGGGACTACTTAAATTGTACAAGAACGAAAAAGGATACAGCAAGTATAAGAAACAGAATTTCTGAAAACTCTAAACGGTTGACCCCCCGCTGTTTCCTTGATGAAGGGGTATTTTTAATGTTTCCAAGATAGAAAACATTATGTACAACTGGCTTGATGAAACTATTTTCATTCGTTTTTAAACTTTCTTCAGTCTTTAATGTATATTTATTAAGACAAGCGATGTGGTTTGTTGAAATCCACGCCATTTTAAATAAAATGCATTTTTAACTCTCAGAATTTTGACTGCGATAATGTTACTCATTTTACGCCAGAAGATCGTAAATGTTTCACCAACTACGGAAAAAAAATTAGGTTTACAAATCATTTGGGTTTTATTATGAGATTTTATTGCCATCTAGTGACTAATATTAAAAAGTTAACCCAACATTTCGAAATCAATGACGTTCTATATATAAAATGCTTTTCGTACAATTTTTTATTATCCTAGTTTAACATATACAAAAATTTTGCAGTCAAATAGTACATATAATTATATATTAATTCATTTACTTAATATTAATTGCTCATATTTCAGATCGAAACTCTAGCTTCAGAATAGCTATAGGTAAATTATTATTCTAAACTTAACTATAATTCTCCTAATATCTATTTTTGGTGATTTTAAAGCTTCGTTTTACGGAATTTGTTTTTATTAATACTAAAGATTTTTATCGTCAGAGAAGTATTGTTATGTGTATCATGATTCTCAAGCTTAAATTAAATAAATATTTTATACTTGCATCTTACGTTAATTTAATCCAAACCGCCAGAGGTATGAAAAACAAAAATGACAGGCCAAATGAGACTTATAGGAATGAAATCGAAATTAGTGACCAAACTAACAGGTACATTTATAACACTGATAAAAGTTCAAAAACTCAAAAATTAATTAATTAATTAGCTAGACCACATTTTTCCTTCAACTGAGGTCGTAGTGGTTGGTAACGTAAAACACACAGAGGTAGTTTTTGGCTTATTTTATAATAGCTCCACAGTGGTACAGTAGTTTCTCTTGGAATAGAGCCGACATGGCCAAGCGTGTTAAGGCCTACGACTCGTAATCTGAGGGTCGCGGGTTTGCATCCCCGTCACAGCAAACATGCTTGCCCTTTCAGCCGTGGGGGCGTTATAATGGTACGGTCATTCCCACTATTTGCTGGTAAAAGAGTAGCCCAAGAGTTGGTGGTGAATGGTGATGACTAGCTGCCTTCCCTTTAGTCTTACACTGTTAAATTAGGGACGGCTAGCACAGATAGCCTTCGAGTAGCTTTGTGCGAAATTCAAAAAACAAACAAACCAACAAATTCTCTCGGAAAAACACAGTAGCGAAGCTTGGTTTTCCACTAGGTGTGGAAAGAGCAATGAATTAAAAAGCAAAATTGATCTAAAATTTTAATAAATGGTGATTAGAACAAATCAAATGTAATAGTATATATCAAAGTTTTATTATTTATTAAATGATATTAAACGAGTTTATTATACATATGTAATCAATATGCCAAAATTGTTTCAGGGCGCCGTGTTCCGTTGAGACCCTTTTGATGCCCCCCGCTAGTACAGCGGTATGTCTCCGGATTTACAACGCTAAAATCAGGGGTTCGATTCCCCTCGGTGGGCTCAGCAGATAGCCCGAGGTGGCTTTGCTATAAGAAAACACACATAGTTCCCTTTTGATTACGCCTTTGGACTTACAACGCTATAAACTGGATTTCGATACTTGTGATGGGTACAGCACAGATAGCCCATTATATAGCTTTGTACATAGCTTAAAACAAAAAACTAAGCTAAATATTTATAGTTATGCCATCTAATTGTGATTAACAGTTTCTTGTTATCGCTCTCCATGCTGGTTTTATTAAGTGTGTGTGAGTGTGTGTGTGTTTTCTTATAGCAAAGCCATATTGGGCTATCTGCTGATTCCATCGAGGGGAATCGAGCCCGATTTAATTAAGATACTCAAATTTTTAGAGGTTTGTGGTGTCTTTCTATAACGTGTTTTATTCGAGTGAACAAGTTGAAAGCACGAACTTAAAAAATAGGAGTGAAATGTTCAAGGTTTGAAAGCTGGTGCATTTTAATCTCTGTGAAGAGAACTGTGAACAGATTGCAGTAGTTTAGCAACTGTATAAAAATTGGTCCAACTGCCTCAACTTACAGGGTGAACAAAACTACCCTCTTAAAATGTTGTTAATTCGTTATCTCTTTTGTTTGCCTAAGAATGAAGTACAAACTTTTACAATAGGCTCTCTGTACTCTGCCCACCATGTGTATCGAAACTCGGTTTTTAGCGATGTGAGTCTACAGACATACCCCTGTGTCATTGGGAGCAGTTATTTCTTTTATTAGATAACAGAAAAACATGTAAAAACTATGTATTTTTAGAAGGCACTCGACGAGATCTATTCAAATATGATCTCAAATCATATTTTAAACGCTGTATTTCGTAAATACTTGAACTTTTTATGGTTTTAGTTACATTTCTCATAAAACATGTTGTGTATCTGTTGTATTTTCTTACATCTTCTTATTCCAGTTAGCCTACAAAACGATCAAACAATTTTATCACCAGTAATCAGACGTAAAAATAAAACTCAAAATAACACAAGCCAATTTCATAAGTTAACATTTAGTTGGAATTCCCGTGGCTTTCATTACTGCTGTATCAAAGTGACATGCTTTCAATGACTTTGTACAGATATTCCTGGGTGATTGACTGCTTTCCTACTTTGAGTATTTCAAAGAAATTCATCTTCTGTAATGGCTTGCGATCTTTCATTAAACGGTTTAACTCAACTCATAAATTTTCAATCAGATTGATATCAGGTGATTGGCTTGGCCATTCCATAACATCAGTTCTCTTATTTCTAAGATATTTGAGCAGATCTTGTCTAGCGGATTCTAAACAACATATAGTTTTTACATTTTTCTCTGTAGGCCTCGCATGGCCAGGTAGTTAGGGCGCTCAACTCGTAATCTGAATAAACCAGAAAACGTGAATGAACAAGTGATAATTTCTTTGTACAAATCAATGGTTATGCCATATTTGGAATAATGTGTTCAGTTTTGGGCTCCTTACCTTAAGAAAGACATTGAATTATTGGGAAGTGTTCATAATACATTACTAGAATGGTTCCTGGGATAGAGGGGTTGTCATTTGAGAAAATATTAATTCTCTTTAATTGTTTTCTCTTGAAAAAAATAGTGAGGGGGATCTGATTGAAGTTTTTAAAATTGTAAAGGGAATTAATAATGTTGATGCATCATATTGTTTTATATTTAACAGTAAGAATAGTAGAACTAGGGGTCACAAATATAAATTTCGGCAGGGTGTGTTCATCTTAAACTAATAGTTTTATTTTTCTGATAGGGTGGTTAACATTTGGAATGGGTTGCCTTCGGGTGTTGTACGAGGGATGTTCAAAAAATACGCGGACTGTTTGAATTGCGTGGCTCCAGTTGGTTCCAGGAGAATCCGCTTGGTGTCGCTAGGTTTGCACAGATCAGCTGATTACGACGCCATTTCTCGATTGCAGATATCTTCATTTGTGTATTAGCTACGCGGTTTTAAGTGAAGTGCGATTTTTTTTCGTTTGGCGGATTTCAGAATGAATGACCTGAAGGAGCAACGACTTGCTGTGAAATTTTGTGTTAAACTTGGAAAATCTGCGACTGAAACTTTTGCTATGCTTAACACGGCTTACGGTGATGTTGCTATGAAGCGTACGGCATGTTTCAAGTAGCATGAACGTTTTAAGGATGGTCGACAGTCCATTGAAGATGATGAGCGTCCTGAACGTCCTTCCACGTCAACTGACGACCCACACGTCGACAAAATCAACACCCTGGTGCGAGCAAATCGACGTCTGACTGTCAGGGAGCTTGCTAAAGAGTGTGGGATATCAGTTGGATCTTGTTACGAGATTTTGACCAAAAAATTGAAGATGCACCGCGTTGCTGCGAAATTCAGCCCTTAGAACTCGTGAGTTTTTGGCCAAACACTCGATCACTGTTCTTCCCCACTCCTCCCTACTCACCTGACCTTGCTCCTTCCGATTTTTTCTTGTTCCCCAAACTCAAAAAACCCTTGAAAGGAAGAAGATTTGAGACGATTCCCGAGATTAAGGCAAATGCGACGAAGGAGCTGGAGGACATTACAAAAGAAGCGTACCAGGACTGTTTCAACAAGTGGAAACACCATTGGGATAAGTGTGTGCGTTGGGGAGGAGAGTACTTTGAAGGGGTCCCAGACCTATAACTTCTAAATAAAGTACATTTCGTTTTATGACGTCAGTCCGCGTATTTTTTGAACAGACCTCGTATAGGCATTAAATTTTAGTGAGTTAAAAAACAAAAAAGCTTGATAAGTGTATGAATGATAAGGGCTAGCTATGTATTCTCAAGACGGCTGGTATGGATATTAAAACTTTAATTCAAATAAAGTACAGAACAACGTTTCGACTTACTTTGTTCATTTCAAGTTAACGAAGAAAATACATTTTTACCTTAGATAGGTTTCTCGTCATCACGAAGGACTAACTTTAAGATTTTTTATTTAATTATAATTATTTTAACCTAGTTTATAGAACTAACCAGCCGAGATGGACCAATACATACCATGTTGTTCGAAAACGTTATGCTTAAATTGATAAACAATTAACTACATATTTTGAGGAGAATAGTTTGGTTCATTACAGTTATTTTGTACCTTTGTTTAAGAAAAATAAAAGATTGTCATCAAAAAGATAATTAAGTTTATTTTTCTTTATAATTTTGCTTTACTTTTTGCATAAACGCTGTTTTCATTTTAAATATTTCATAACGTGGTATTTAAAATAAATATTTTAAAGGAGGAATACTTATAATCATGATGTCCTTATTTTGTTGTCGCGAAATACTTGAGAACTTACGAGACGCGCCAATATTATGAAAAAAAAGTTTTAATATTTTGTAAATTAATCATCAAAAATCATACCTCAAAAACATATATATAATGTATATTTTTTTAAAATAAAATTGTTCTTATTGATAATAAGTGACTTATAACACAAAATTTCACATATTATAAAAACATTTTATAATATAGGAGGAATATTTATAATCATGATGTCCTTATTTTGTTGTCGCGAAATACTTGAGAACTTACGAGACGCGCCAATATTATGAAAAAAAAGTTTTAATATTTTGTAAATTAATCATCCGAAATCATACCTCAAAAACATATATATAATGTATAATTTTTTAAAATAAAATTGTTCTTATTGATAATAAGTGACTTATAACACAAAATTTCACATATTATAAAAACATTTTAATCGGTGCAACCAATCCCAGGAAATTTTATATTTCATTTATTGCAACGTACATTTATTACATGAAAAGTTATTGGTTGGTTTTATATCGGCAACATTTTTACCCGCCATTTTGAACAACGCCGTATTGGAAAGATGTCCGACGCAGAAATTGAAACGAAAAAATTAGAGATAGAAGTAAGATTTTGTTGTTTATCATGCCCAGTGCTTTATGCCATTTTCAACATTTTGTATATACTTTTAAATTATTATGAGTCTACACTTAAACTGTAAGAAATATTTTAAAATTTTGTTACACGATAAAATGTGTTAAGCCTAACTGCTAATTGAGACGGTTATTGTTGCCTCAAGTAAGTTAGGACTTTTGAATACCGTTTTAAACTTTTCTGGTAGCTTTGGATAGTGAATTTATTTCAGATTTATAGGATGTTTCAGTATCTATGTCAGTGTTTTCTATCTCCTCAAGTCAGTTCGAAATAAAAATGTAATTGTAAATCCAATACTGAAAAGTCTAAGTTTGAATTTACGAGCTCATTAAATAATAGTAACAGTTTTATTTTTCAAATTAAATTGAACAAGATACTGTACTTGTCAGATAGTAAATTATTCAATGAATATTCCGGATTAGGAAATGGTCACTGAGCTCATAAAAATAAGACCGTAAATAAATTAATCTGTTTAGAAACCTTGTCATACCAAAAATTAATAGAAAGTGAATGATTCATAATGAACATAGATTGGAAATTTGAAAGCTTTTACTTTGTACAGTGATACAGACATACAACGAGACTCAAATCTCAATAGATTATGGTGTTGTTACTCTATTTATATTATATATCAAGAATTATGTTATGATCATGTAAATTTATCAGATTCTATCAATGAAACATTTTGGGATAATGTAGAGAAAGAGGATGATATCCAAGATATGTCAAAAACAAATGAAATCTGTAAAATAAATATGAGAATTAAAAAGTTTAATTTTTTTTATTTCTTAAATTAAAGATACAGTCTTCAAGAAATGACATGTTGCTGAATTTAGAAGTCAGTAAACCTTTGTGAAGTTACTTATCCTATTTCTGAAAACTTTGTGTGGTTTTATGGCAGATTTCAATCACTGTATACAAAGTTAATGCAATATATTTCCAACATTCAATTTTTCAAAATATTCCCTGTAAAAATATCCTGATTATGTGCAAAATTAATGTTTGTGTATTATTTAATATGTACTTTTAAATGAGTAAATTAACTTATGTATATTACTGAAATTTAAATTATAATCCATAGTTTGATGATAAATTTATAAAAAATTCATAAAACAGTCTCTCAGTTAAATTTTAAATGCAATGACATAGGGTTTAACTGTCTTGGTTAACCCTGATGTGACTATCTATTTTCATTATATAGCTTTTAATGATTTGTGTATCTTTGCAAAATACAACAAACTTTTAATAAATATGCCTTTGTGCAGATAACCCTCTTGTAGCTTTGCACGAAATACAAACAAACAAAAAATATGCCTTTACATACAAAACATTAAGATTTTTTAAAATAGTTTTTATCAAAATAATATTTGTAAATATGAAGAGTTAATGTTGACTGCTGTTGGTGCAAATTATTTTAATGTCAGTATTAAATATACTTCATCAAAAATTTTTCGTTTTCAGTAAAACTTTGTATGTATTCAATTGACTTAACTAACCTTGTCACTGCCATAAAAATGTGAAATAAATTTAAATCTACCTTTTGTATTTCTACAAAGACTACAAATTTTGTATGAAACAACAATTTATTAATGAAAAGGAAGACAGTTAATAAAAACATTTTATTTACGAGGTTCGAGTGTTTCAGAATAAACTAATTCTATTTTCAGTGAAATCCAAAAATGTTGATACAGAGATGATAGTTAATTAAAATGATAATATGATAATCATTAGTACATACAATTATTAAGAGAAGTGATAAACAGATAGATAAAGCAATTGTTTCAGAACTGTTGATTTCAACTGTGAACTGTGCATTCAAAACTTTACTGAATTACTGTTTTATGAATCCATGCCAATATGTTTAGCATTCAATTGTAGATTGTTATTCAAATTTTAGTATTATATATTAGTTAACTTTTTAATTCAAAATACTATTTGTTACCAATAGAAAACTACATTTTTCTGTGTCAGATCATGTAATATAGTACATTGTTGTTTGTACAGAGATTTGGGAAAAATGTATATTCTTCCAGTTCAAACTTTATTCACACAGGAAGTACATCAACAGGCTTAGTTGAGTATTTGATGACTTTATCTCACAGTTAGAAAGCCAGAAAATAGTTATGGAATGCTGTTTACTTGTTATATGTTAGTATTCTGTGTTCTTTGGTGCATTTTTTAATATAGTAGTTCCAAGTTGTATGAAAAAGTAGGATAGTTTCATCAACAGTTGAGGGCAAAGAAAGAAAACTTAGATAAGTACTTTATTATTCATTTGTTTTTTCTTTATTATTATGAAAGTATTTAAAATGTAAAAATATTTGTAAAATGTAAAAAGTAAAATAAGTAGTAATAATTTTTATGAAGTACACACACAAGTAATCTGTGTGTTATATTGTAATGGCACGTGCATGATTGCCACTTGATTTACAATTAGTATGGTGTCAATAATAGACATGGTTCAAAGGGTGGTAAAGCATTCAAATTTATGAATAAATAGATTTATACTGTTACAAGTTTTAAGTTACTTATGACAAACAATTGTAGTTTTATGTTGCAATTTGTAGTTAAGTTACTTATGGTAAACAATTGTTTTATGTTGCAATTTGTAGTAAAGTTAAGTTACTTATGATAAACAAAATTAGTTTTATGTTGCAATTTGTAGTAAAGAAAATTGGGGAACATAGAATTATTTTTCCTCTCTTGTGTTGGTTATGAGGTCAAACCAACCAACTCATCTAGAGTTAAATAAAATAAAAATATTTGATATCAGGAAGTTTCATGGTTTGTGTAAATGGTGCTTGAAACCCTTTAGATAAAAAAGGATATTTTTAACCTTATCATGAAAATTACTTTTCACTCATAAAGGGAAATGCATAGTATAAATTGTAAATAACGTTTCTCTTGGACACTGAAGTGATTTTGTAAACGTATAGTGTACATTGTAAGTAGAGTTTCTCGTGGGCACTGGAGTGATTTTGTAAACGTATAGTGTACATTGTAAGTAAAGTTTCTTGTGGACACTGAAGTGATTTTGTTAACATATAGTGTACATTGTAAGTAGAGTTTCTTGTGGACACTGAAGTGATTTTGTTAACGTATAGTGTACATTGTAAGTAAAGTTTCTTGTGGACACTGAAGTGATTTTGTAAACGTATAGTGTACATTGTAAGTACAGTTTCACGTGGGCACTGGAGTGATTTTGTTAACGTATAGTGTACATTGTAAGTAAAGTTTCTTGTGGACACTGAAGTGATTTTGTTAACATATAGTGTACATTGTAAGTAGAGTTTCTTGTGGACACTGAAGTGATTTTGTTAACGTATAGTGTACATTGTAAGTAAAGTTTCTTGTGGACACTGAAGTGATTTTGTAAGCGATAGTGTACAACGTGGGCACTGGAGTGATTTTGTTACATATAGTGTACATTGTAAGTAAAGTTTCTTGTGGACACTGAAGTGATTTTGTTAACATATAGTGTACATTGTAAGTAGAGTTTCTTGTGGACACTGAAGTGATTTTGTTAACGTATAGTGTACATTGTAAGTAAAGTTTCTTGTGGACACTGAAGTGATTTTGTTAACGTATAGTGTACATTGTAAGTAGAGTTTCTCATGGACATTGGAGTGATTTTTGTTCTTTTTTTAGTTTATTAAATTCTACCAATGAGACCAATGAAAATCTCTCTGAAACTCTTATTAGAAAAAGTTCTTATGACCTTGTACATTACTTACAACAGCAGTAATTTCAAAACAGTGTGATGCAAAATGTTTTAAATGTATGGCATCAAGTATGCTTTTGCATGACTGTAAAATAATCGAGTTTAATCAGGCGAATGTGGCCTTATTATCCTAATAAATTTAAATATATTGAATTGAGAGCATTTGTAGTTATTCAAATTGCCCTAGATTTGTGTAATTAATGTTTTTAATCAGTAAAACTGTTTTTGAGTGTGGGGTCAGACAAGTGTGCCATGAAGTTAATGTTATTTTCCTAGTGTGCCATGAACACAACATTTATGACCCATTGCTTTATGAAACATTTTCATTTATAGCAATATGGAGCAGTACCATGTGGTCTGAGAACTTTAGTGCACTTTATTACACACTTTAGGACTTCTGTTGTTCTCGGGTCAGGATAAAAGGTTTCTTGGATTATGTTATAATTAACACTGAATATTTTACTAATGATGATAGTTTTTCGAGTGTAAACAATATGAGTGGAAGGGGATAGTGATTTCCTGAGAGCTTTCACTGTAGTTTCTAAAAGTGTAAAGCCCATTAAAGTAATTTTTAATGTTACTTTTAATAAACTATACACATAACTTATAAAGTATTGTTTTTTCAAAGGTTGAAGATGGAGATAAACAAATGAACCTTTCAGATGGAAAGAACAAATCTCCAAAAAAAGGAAACAATAAAAAGATCAGTTCTCTCATAAGATCAAGTCCGAGAAAAGAAGCTGAGGAGTCAAGAGAGAGTGATGATGATGGTGAAGACAGTGAAGATCATGCATCAGGCGAAGATGGTGGAACAAAATGTAAGTGAAAAATATAACCAAGCACAGCATAAGTGAAAGTTTACAGAGACAAGGTTTAAGTAGCTAATATTGGTGGACATTAGTGTTTGAACTTATTTGTACACCAACTTGCTAGTAAGTTCATGACTGTTATAGTAAAAAGCTCGACATCTGTTTTTTTTTCCAGATTTTATTAAGTTCCAGTAAGATCTACATCTGTAGAAGCCACATATAGCTGCTGAGATCAAAACCATGTTGACATGTGTAGTAAACCTGCTCTAGTGTTTGTTGGTATTTAGCCAGCTCAAGCTATATTGGAAGCTGACTTTAATTTACAATTGTTTAGATGACATTCTATGACACCATAAAAGGCTGCAAAGAAATCATTCTCAAGGAATGGTAGTTTCTTATCAAATATACACTTTTAGTTTGGGGTTAATATAAAATTTTCTTAAGTCTCTCAACATGGGCACAGTCTATTTGACCAACCATGTGAACTTTTTGTACTCATTTAAAGTTTTATTAGATTTTATGCTTCTAACTTTCAATATAGTGTGCATATCTTCATAAGATTTAGCAGTCTTTCACATGCAAAAAAATCAAGTAATTTTCATGTTAAAATTAAAAATACTTTATCACAAAAATCTCCAACTTCCTTTCTAATCTCTAAGACCTCATAAAAACATTTCAAACTTTTTAAATAAAACTTGGTAGTTTATATTTTATTTTCTCTAACCTAACACTCAAAACAACTGTCAATTTGGCCAACCTAGGAACCACCAAAAGCAATCAAAATAAATTTAAATTACCCTTCTTTCTTAATAGAATAACTTCATATTGTAATATGAAACCACATTCATTTATCCTCAGTAGCTCTAAATTCATAATGGTACACATCTATTTATAATTAAACTTTGTTTTATTGCTCTATGAACTGTGAGTAGCTACTTGCACTATTATAAGTTGTAAATCACTTGGAGAACATGGAGCTCACATTACACTATTGAATTACGTTAACTAAAACTAGTATGAACAGCTCTCATTTGTCTCATGAAACATTTTTATATTATCTGTTTTACATAATCTTAACTAACCTAAAATATTCTTATGTTTACATTTTAGTTTTTATAATTATGCATAAAGAATAAACATAAGAAATAAAATACCTGTCAAATCTTTTTTTTTCTTGCTCTCATTTGTTGAAGTTAACCCTAATTTTTTTATACTATTCATAGTATTACAGTTGTTGCTGTTTATTTAATTAAATTATACTCCAAGTCATATGGACTAGTAAAATGTAGACAAATTCCCTAATCTCTCAAAAACGTTTTGACTTTCTAACTCAACTGTAACAACAATCATTACAAATTTATCCAAGCTAGTTGTTAACCTGTTCACAGGAACAATGTTGATACATATAACCATTGAGAACACAGCATTATTCAACACGTCATTTGACAGATGGAAACCTCAAGTTTCTATTAGGTATAAGTGGTATATGAGTGAACTGTTAGCAAATTATGAAAGAGTGGGTGTGGTAAGAGAGGTCTGATTTTCTGTTTACTAGATATGACCAAACAAAGTTGAAGGCTAATCTGGTTTATCTGAGCATTGACAATTTTATGGAGAGTAATTTGTATTTAATTTGATATTTTTTTCAAGGGGTGATGGATAAAATGTGGACAATGACATGCTAAGGAAAAAGGTGTGTTGTGTGTCACACAAGGGTGAATTTATATTATTCTAATTGGTAGAACATAACTAATTAGTGGTTTAATAATTGTAGTAAAAATACCTGGTTCAGTAGGGTTAATTAATATATTTGTTCCTTGAACTGAGCAGACGTGAAAGTTGGAATGTTTTGAAAAACTTTACAGATACAGTAATTGCATTTTACAGAATGTGATTGTTCATATAGGTTTGTTACATTTTGGAAATTGTTATGCATGTATTCTCCTAGCATCTGAAACATGATCTAATGTGTAGGTTAACAAAAAAAATGAAACAATATGTTTGTTTAAATCTTTTGCCCTGGGTATCCTTTATTGCACCTTATTTAAAAGTTTTAGTATTTTACACAGTGTCAAAGTTTACATCTATCCAGTGATGTATTGTGTAATGTGTTTTGAACAGATAACATTGCACAACAAAGTGTTTGCTTCTTGAACACTGTTGGGTGTTCCTCATAGATTTTTGGCTGCTGATCATGAAAATAACATCCAAATTTGCCCATCATGTACAGTTTTATCAAAATCTTCAGTTTTGTCAGGACATTACTACAATGGAAAAATGATATCAGGACAACTGGAATCCGTCAATGCTTGCTGACTACTGTTGGACACTGCAACGTGATGCACCGGACATTGAATACAAACGAAAATCAGGAGTAAAACACTTAATTATGTTGAACTTAATAGCGTATTAGAAACATAAACGCAATTAAATACGTTATTGCTGGTAACTGTCTATTTCTCAGAGTTCCTACTTGATGAAGCAAAACCAAAACTATAATTGTGCATACCCACCAGGTACCTGTCACAATCAGCAAAAACTTTAAAAAAAAATTGTTGTGCAGTGTAATTGTCAGTTTTACGTAGAAAATAAGTTTTATTCCCTAAGAGAGATTAGCTACCAGCTTGGATGAATTTTTAATAACATTTGTTACATACTAAGAAAGTCAGAAAAGTTTTGAGTTTGGAAAATTGTTTGAATGTTATTGATGTGTGTTCTCTGGTGTTTAATTTAAAAAAAATAGAAGCACTACTATCATTCATATACAATATGTTTACATATACATACATATACAATATGTAGTCCTAAACGTCTTCAGTAGTCAACAAGAAGAAATAAAGAAAATTAAGTACTTTTATTCTTTTTTTATAATATAAAACTAACTAAAATATAAAAAATATATATATATTTTTTGAAGTTTCAGATTAGGTAAAAATGATTCACGAGGCACAAATGCAAGGAGCACATAGGTAAAGTAAGTTGATAATGTAACTTGAGCTGCATGTGATCCCAAGTGAATTACCACTTATTCTGGCACCGATAGTTAGATTCAGTTCGTAGGGTAAGAGAATAATAAAAGTTAATTATTGATAGATGTATACTGTTATGTACTCAAAGCTATTTAGGAAAAATTAATGTAGTTTCAGTTGGAAGTCATTCTAAAATAAAAAGGAGATTTTTGGTTACAAGATTGATCAAAATGACTGATCCCATTTTGAGTTTGGGTACAGAAAATAACAGATAAAATAATAGTTTTACTGGAAAGAAATAACATTTGAGATGTATTTAAAATGTTTTGGAGATCGCCCAAAGGAAATTTGAAATTTTTGAAATGAGAAAAAGTATTTTTAATCTTTTTGTGAAAATTACTTTTCACTTGGACTACTCAAATGTTTGATATATTCATGGACAAATCTTTATTTAAAATACTTACTAAAAATATGATTTTTTTGTATGTGGAAGATTTAAAATTTTAACTGAAAAGCTAATACATTTTGTGGAGATACATACTATATATTTGTTAGAAGTATTAAGTTTATAGACTAAAGTACAAAGAATTCATGTGGTCGGTCTGTGTTAAGAGTTAAATGGAAATGTTCTACAAGTTTTAATAACTTTAATATGTATTCAGTGATGTTTTTGTACACTGTCAAATCAGCTTCCACAATTAGATTTAAGTTTTAAGGATTCTTCAGATTGTCTTTGGTTCATGAAAATCAGATATCCATTACAACCAGAAAAAAATATTACATTTAATTGGTATATTTAAGTAAAATAAGTGTTTTCAAGAACTACTTATTACATGAAGATGTGTTCACTCTGATGTTCAGCTTGGTATAGGATACTGTATTCACTGCCTTCTTCTATAGATCAAGGTTAATGTGGATTTATTTTTACAGTGGTGATGTTGAAACATTCTACTTTCAGTGGGACTCTTTGATCAGCCACTTGAGATATCAGGAAGCAGAGAGAGAAAGAAAGTCCAACGCTTAGAGCTTGCCTTTGCTATTCCAAGTAAGGAAAAACCTGAAATTCCAGAAGGTAAAGGACAAAAATTGGGAGACTGTCCCCGTAGTAAGTACCTCTTACTGGTATCTTATTGTTTTCATTTCTTCATGTATAATAGTAAATGACACTGGTTTCTAGTTTCTCTGTTTCTCAACAGTTGGGGTTCTAGAGATTCCCTTCATTAGAAAAATTGTACTGTTATTTGTTTTTTGTTTTATATATACGCTTTGCTTAACACAGTTATACTTGTTATAGTATTCTGTACACTATAGTTAGAGTATGATATTAACATTACCCCGTGTCCCATGACAAGAAGTGCATATGGAATAGTTGCTGACATATTTATTATACTTAATGTGCCAACTTGGTTGATTTTTAAAACGTGTTTCACAGCAAAACACACATTAACTTTCTGAACTCAGAATACTAAAGTTGTTTATCTTTTTAGACAAAAAAGAAATTTTATAGCAAATGAGAAAGCATTATTTTTCTCTGGCAGAACTTTAATCAATACCCTGATTATTGTTTTGAACACTAGAATCTGGAGGTTGTATCTGTTCAAAGTCTCTCTGGTTTCATGTGCACTCGACATTACAGTATTTCATATTTTGTTATTAGTAAATAAATACTGTTTCATTACACTTTATAATTTGAACATTTTAATAATTGTGCAAGAATATATACAGTTGAAAAGCATTGAAGGAAAAACTGCTTTCTGCACATGTTGGTAACATATTTCTATGGTTATCCCTAAACTAGTTATCTGTTACTGTCTCTAGCCCACAGTAATTATTTGTGTAGTCCTTGAGTAACTGCTATGGCAACTGGTTTGTTTCTTGTCCCTCGTGACAAAAAATGGTATTTGTGCATGTGTGAAAATATATCCCTTACATAATTTAGATGATAACCAGTTTGTTCTTAATTCTTCACACCGTAACTAATAATGGTATGTTTTATTCTTTACATGGTACATAACTTAGGTGATAACTAGTTTGTTCTTAATTCTTCACACAGTAACTAATAATGGTATGTTTTATTCTTTACATGGTACATAACATAGGTGATAACTAGTTTGTTCTTAATTCTTCACACAGTAACTAATAATGGTATGTTTTATTCTTTACATGGTACATAACTTAGGTGATAACTAGTTTGTTCTTAATTCTTCACACAGTAACTAATAATGGTATGTTTTATCTTTTACATGGTACATAACATAGGTGATACCTAGTTTGTTCTTAATTCTTCACACAGTAACTGATAATGGTATGTTTTATCCTTTACATGGTACATAACTTAGGTGATAACTAGTTTGTTCTTAATTCTTCACGCAGTAACTAATAATGGTATGTTTTATCTTTTACATGGTACATAACATAGGTGATAACTAGTTTGTTCTTAATTCTTCACACAGTAACTAATAATGGTATGTTTTATTGATTAAATGGTACATAACTTAGGTGATAACTAGTTTGTTCTTAATTCTTCACACAGTAACTAATAATGGTATGTTTTATTCTTTATATGGTACATAAATTAGATGATCACTAGTTTGTTCTTAATTCTTCACACAGTAACTAACAATGGTATGTTTTATTCTTTACATGGTACATAACTTAGGTGATAACTAGTTTGTTCTTAATTCTTCACACAGTAACTAATAATGGTATGTTTTATCTTTTACATGGTACATAACATAGGTGATACCTAGTTTGTTCTTAATTCTTCACACAGTAACTGATAATGGTATGTTTTATCCTTTACATGGTACATAATTTAGATGATGATAACTAGTTTGTTCTTAATTCTTCACACAGTAACTAATAATGGTATCTTTTATCTTTTACATGGTACATAACATAGGTGATACCTAGTTTGTTCTTAATTCTTCACACAGTAACTGATAATGGTATGTTTTATCCTTTACATGGTACATAATTTAGATGATAACTAGTTTGTTCTTAATTCTTCACACAGTAACTAATAATGGTATGTTTTATCTTTTACATGGTACATAACATAGGTGATACCTAGTTTGTTCTTAATTCTTCACACAGTAACTAATAACGGTATGTTTTATTCTTTACATGGTACATAACATAGGTGATAACTAGTTTGTTCTTAATTCTTCACACAGTTACTAATAATGGTATGTTTTATTCTTTACATGGTACATAACTTAGGTGATAACTAGTTTGTTCTTAATTCTTCACACAGTAACTAATAATGGTATGTTTTATCTTTTACATGGTACATAACATAGGTGATAACTAGTTTGTTCTTAATTCTTCACACAGTAACTAATAATGGTATGTTTTATTCTTTACATGGTACATAACTTAGATGATAACTAGTTTGTTCTTAATTCTTCACACAGTAACTAATAATGGTATGTTTTATCCTTTACATGGTACATAACATAGGTGATAACTAGTTTGTTCTTAATTCTTCACACAGTAACTAATAATGGTATCTTTTAGGTGATAAATAGTTTGTTCTTAATTCTTCACACAGTAACTAATAATGGTATGTTTTTTTCCTTTACATGGTACATAACTTAAGTGATAACTAGTTTGTTCTTAATTCTTCACACAGTAACTAATAACGGTATGTTTTATTCTTTACATGGTACATAACATAGGTGATAACTAGTTTGTTCTTAATTCTTCACACAGTTACTAATAATGGTATGTTTTATTCTTTACATGGTACATAACTTAGGTGATAACTAGTTTGTTCTTAATTCTTCACACAGTAACTAATAATGGTATGTTTTATCTTTTACATGGTACATAACATAGGTGATAACTAGTTTGTTCTTAATTCTTCACACAGTAACTAATAATGGTATGTTTTATTCTTTACATGGTACATAACTTAGATGATAACTAGTTTGTTCTTAATTCTTCACACAGTAACTAATAATGGTATGTTTTATCCTTTACATGGTACATAACATAGGTGATAACTAGTTTGTTCTTAATTCTTCACACAGTAACTAATAATGGTATCTTTTAGGTGATAAATAGTTTGTTTTTAATTCTTCACACAGTAACTAATAATGGTATGTTTTTTTCCTTTACATGGTACATAACTTAAGTGATAACTAGTTTGTTCTTAATTCTTCACACAGTAACTAATAATGGTATGTTTTATCCTTTACATGATACATAACTTAGGTGATAACTAGTTTGTTCTTAATTCTTCACACAGTAACTAATAATGGTATGTTTTATCCTTTACATGGTACATAACTTAGGTGATAACTAGTTTGTTCTTAATTCTTCACACAGTAACTAATAATGGTATGTTTTATCTTTTACATGGTACATAACTTAGGTGATAACTAGTTTGTTCTTAATTCTTCACACAGTAACTAATAATGGTATGTTTTATCCTTTACATGGTACATAACATAGGTGATAACTAGTTTGTTCTTAATTCTTCACACAGTAACTAATAATGGTATGTTTTTTCCTTTACATGGTACATAACTTAGGTGATAACTAGTTTGTTCTTAATTCTTCACACAGTAACTAATAATGGTATGTTTTATTCTTTACATGGTACATAACTTAGATGATAACTAGTTTGTTCTTAATTCTTCACACAGTAACTAACAATGGTATGTTTTATTCTCTACATGGTACATAACTTAGGTGATACCTAGTTTGTTCTTAATTCTTCACACAGTAACTAATAATGGTATGTTTTATCCTTTAAATGGTACATAACTTAGGTGATAACTAGTTTGTTCTTAATTCTTCACACAGTAACTTATAATGGTATGTTTTTTCCTTTACATGGTACATAACTTAGGTGATAACTAGTTTGTTCTTAATTCTTCACACAGTAACTAATAATGGTATGTTTTATCCTTTACATGGTACATAACTTAGGTGATAACTGGTTTGTTCTTAATTCTTCACACAGTAACTGATAATGGTATGTTTTATTCTTTACATGGTACATAACTTAGATGATAACTGGTTTGTTCTTAATTCTTCACACAGTAACTAATAATGGTATGTTTTATCCTTTACATGGTACATAACTTAGGTGATAACTAGTTTGTTCTTAATTCTTCACACAGTAACTAATAATGGTATGTTTTATTCTTTACATGGTACATAACTTAGATGATAACTGGTTTGTTCTTAATTCTTCACACAGTAACTAACAATGGTATGTTTTATTCTTTAAATGGTACATAACTTAGATGATAACTGGTTTGTTCTTAATTCTTCACACAGTAACTTATAATGGTATGTTTTTTCCTTTACATGGTACATAACTTAGGTGATAACTAGTTTGTTCTTAATTCTTCACACAGTAACTAATAATGGTATGTTTTATTCTTTACATGGTACATAACTTAGATGATAACTAGTTTGTTCTTAATTTTTCACACAGTAACTAACAATGTTATGTTTTATTCTTTACATGGTACATAACTTAGGTGATACCTAGTTTGTTCTTAATTCTTCACACAGTAACTAATAATGGTATGTTTTATCCTTTAAATGGTACATAACTTAGGTGATAACTAGTTTGTTCTTAATTCTTCACACAGTAACTTATAATGGTATGTTTTTTCCTTTACATGGTACATAACTTAGGTGATAACTAGTTTGTTCTTAATTCTTCACACAGTAACTAATAATGGTATGTTTTATTCTTTACATGGTACATAACTTAGGTGATACCTAGTTTGTTCTTAATTCTTCACACAGTAACTAATAATGGTATGTTTTATCCTTTAAATGGTACATAACTTAGGTGATAACTAGTTTGTTCTTAATTCTTCACACAGTAACTTATAATGGTATGTTTTTTCCTTTACATGGTACATAACTTAGATGATAACTAGTTTGTTCTTAATTCTTCACACAGTAACTAATAATGGTATGTTTTATCCTTTACATGGAACATAACTTAGGGGATAACTGGTTTGTTCTTAATTCTTCACACAGTAACTGATAATGGTATGTTTTATCCTTTACATGGTACATAACATAGGTGATAACCAGTTTGTTCTTAATTCTTCACACAGTAACTGATAATGGTATGTTTTATCCTTTACATGGTACATAACTTAGGTGATAACTAGTTTGTTCTTAATTCTTTACACAGTAACTAATAATGGTATGTTTTATCCTTTACATGGTACATAACATAGGTGATAACTAGTTTGTTCTTAATTCTTCACACAGTAACTAATAATGGTATCTTTTAGGTGATAACTAGTTTGTTCTTAATTCTTCACACAGTAACTAATAATGGTATGTTTTTTTCCTTTACATGGTACATAACTTAAGTGATAACTAGTTTGTTCTTAATTCTTCACACAGTAACTAATAATGGTATGTTTTATCCTTTACATGGTACATAACTTAGGTGATAACTAGTTTGTTCTTAATTCTTCACACAGTAACTAATAATGGTATGTTTTATCCTTTACATGGTACATAACTTAGGTGATAACTAGTTTGTTTCTTGTTCTCTGTACAATAGCTAATAATGGTGTATGTTTTCATTGTTGGTCATGTATACATAACTTACTCTACTGGTTACAGATTTTTATTTATGATATTCCATGTAGTGAATAATTTTATACTAGAAGCTGTTGTGTTTACAGTTATCTACATCTAGATGATATGATACTGACATTTGTTTCTCACATTCTGCACAATAACTGACTTATAGTGTTGGTTTCTAGTTTTTAGTCTTTAACATGGTAAATATAGATGAGTAGTTTGCATTTTGTTTTCTGTGTTATAAGATATTGGTAAACTGTCTGTTTCTGGTCTTACAGCAACTAATGCTGGTTTTTATTTCATTCTAGTTTTCCAAACAGTAAGTAACTCATCCTGTAGCTGAACACTTTTTAGTTCCTGTTGTAATTGGTCTGTTTCTATTTCCATACACACCCATACTTCCTGTTACTTAGATATATTAAAAGATCTATATAGTACAGTTAAAATTAATACATTACTGTTGCTAAAAATTAAAGTATTCTGGAAAAATAAAATTCACTATTGACTTCAGTTTAAACAATTTATTAAAATATTTCAAACTTTTCTAAATTTTATTCAGAAGTATTGAAGGTTGCACAATTATTGTTCTACCTATAATACTTTTGTTCATTTGTTATATGTGCAGAGTACAAGTTTAGAGAATGTTTTGAACAATTTGTTCCTTATGTTGTTGGTGTACAGTTTCAAGATTTTGATACAAATACATGTACGTGTTTTTTACAAGTTACAGATCTTACACTAAGTATGAATACTTGTTGAAACAGGTCACTGGTGTGATCATATGTAAATATTTGAGAATGTGTACTGTCTGTTCTTCCTTACTGTAAAAGTTGTAGCTTGCAGAAAAATACTTATAATCAGTAAGTACATTCAAATGAAACTAAAAGCAACTCTACTTCCAGCAGGTGTTTAATTTCCTCGTCTTTCTATTTTTGTGCACTAGTTGAATTTCAACTTCAGAAGCAGAAAGCTGATGACTTAAAGCTTTTACACAAGTTCCTTTTAACCGCCAGGCTCGGTATGTTACTTTCTTATTTGTGTGCTTCTGTAAAATGGTTTTCTTATATTTGAAAAGAAAGACAAGTTACTTAGGTTGTTAGAGATAGTTGCTAACGTATTCAATAAAAATCAACATTTAATCTTTGTTTACAAACCTTTTTCTCAAGGGTAATTTAGTCCATACATTAAAAGATGCAACTTTTTTATCACTAAATTTTACCCAATAAAAGAGTTTAATTTCATGGGCAAAAAAGGTAAACAAATGTCATTTTTTTGGAGTTGATTTCAGCATGCTTTGAATTAAATAATTGTTGTATGTGGATTTTTTAAATTTAAGACAAATTATTGCACTTTTAACACTCAAAAAGCTGTAATGGTATTTAATGTGATAGTTTCAATTTAATATTGCATCTTGAATGGTATAATTTTGTTTAGTCAGTAACTGTTTTTCATGATGGGATGTGATTACCCATATCACAGCATTGAGAAGCCACAGGATAGTGACCTACAGAAATAATGAAATCTTTTCATCTGTATAAGGTGATGTAATTTCAGGAGTTTAATAAAGGTTTAAGTATAGTAATAAAATATTAGCATGGGGATATGTTTCTAAAATCAAAGGTTTTCAGACACAAGTTCTGCTACAGTAATAGTCTGGATTTGTTTCTAAGTTGGTTTCATCAGTTACTTAAGTGGAATTATAGTTTTTAAGGTGATAATCACATCTCTTCCCAGAATATTTGTCTTGGAGGTTTGCATGCCTCTAACCTTTAATGATAATCACATCTCTTCCCAGAATATTTGTCTTGGAGGTTTGCATGCCTCTAACCTTTAATGATAATCACATCTCTTCCCAGAATATTTGTCTTGGAGGTTTGCATGCCTCTAACCTTTAATGATAATCACATCTCTTCCCAGAATATTTGTCTTGGAGGTTTGCATGCCTCTAACCTTTAATGATAATCACATCTCTTCCCAGAATATTTGTCTTGGAGGTTTGCCTCTAACCTTTAATGATAATCACATCTCTTCCCAGAATATTTGTCTTCGAGGTTTGCATGCCTCTAACCTTTAATGATAATCACATCTCTTCCCAGAATATTTGTCTTGGAGGTTTGCATGCCTCTAACCTTTAATGATAATCACATCTCTTCCCAGAATATTTGTCTTGGAGGTTTGCATGCCTCTAACCTTTAATGATAATCACATCTCTTCCCAGAATATTTGTCTTGGAGGTTTGCCTCTAACCTTTAATGATAATCACATCTCTTCCCAGAATATTTGTCTTGGAGGTTTGCATGCCTCTAACCTTTAATGGATGCCTACCCAATCCCACAAGACTGCTTGTGAATTTTTCTACTTAATAAGTGTCTCCTTAGGTAGCTAAAACACTCCACGAGTATGACAATGGCACAATACCCCCCCCCATGCATTTTCACTCACTTAATTCATTTTTGTGTTTATACTATGTAGTCTGTCCTTTATTTTATGATATTTGTATCATAAACAGACCTTTGAGTTTTGTTCTCTTTAATGTTTGTTTAAAAAAAGAAAGGCTTAAATTTTTACTGTAAATTTCCAAAGGATGAGGATGTATATTTGGTCCTGAGTGTGTAACGTTCTTTGCTCTTAAGCCTCATTTCATCTGTGGCTTTTGGAGACTTATTAACTGTCAAGAAAATTTCAACCATTTTTTGAATGTGCTAGGTCTCCTACTTCCATCTTATCAGCTAAATTTTTCTCAACAGTTAAGAATGATCTTATTTGCTTTAAATGTTACTTTATTGTTTGTGAGATGACTTTAACCTTTCATTCTCAGGTTTGTTCTGTTCCTTCACTTATCATTTGCCCATGTTACTTATTATTTTTGTTTTCTCACTATTACCCACAATTCTTGAGGCTTATCCTGTCTTTTCTTCCAACTTGTTATGAGCCTTTTTACTGTTTTCTTTCTTTAATAGCTTTTTCTTCATGTCCAAATACTTTCTTGCTTCACATGTGACTTGATTTATAGTCCTACTACTTTTTCTCATATCTTTTGTACTTATCATGTGAGCTGGGGGAACATGCTTGTTACCTCCTCTTTCTCTCTGAATTATCCATTTTTTGCATTTATCTCTGCTGTTCTGTGTTTCTTCTCTTAATTCTAGCCTTTATTTGAAGTATTTCATGTTCTTGTTGACATTTGTTCTCTTACTGTTGGGACATATTGGGTGAGGATGTTTTTGTGTTTCTCCTAGTTACCTCATTTTCGTCTGGCTTCCTTTCTTTCCCAAGATGTCTTCTGTGATATTTCTTTCACCTTATGAGTTGGACCACTGTCATAAAACTTGTCCTTAATATCTTCCAAAGTTTTGTTTTCCTTGTTTTAGACCTTGCCCTTTACTCCTGTTCTTTGTCTAAATCTTTCTTTTTCTGACCTTCACATTTTGGATTCTAGGTCTGCTTCTTTTTGTCTTCCAGTATCAAATATACTTTTTTTCTTCTCCTGCTGTTGGTCTCACTTTCTGCTGACAGTTGTTTTCTGTTTTTCCAGTTTGGTCATTTTCTGTGCTCCTCTTCCCATTTCCTTTTTACCTTCCTTCATTTCCATCAACAACATTTTATATATATCTGGTCTGTCATTGGTTATGGTCAGTGTGTTGGGATACTTTTTTTTTACATGTACTTCTTGACCTCTCTCCTTTTTCTTTTCTTTTTTTCACTGCATTTTTTTGCATTTTCCCATTTCTTACTCTACCATTAGACAAACATTGGGACCTGGTATATTCGTTGGCATTGTATGGGCTTTCACTCCCCACACTCATGACTCAAGGCAGACATTCCTTTTCTTGGACTATTTCTTTCTGTTAATTTGTACTTGGATATTTATATTTCTTCTACCTTTTCCTTTCCTATGGAGTTAGGGAGGGTGTCTTATTCTGGAACTTACATCCTTTCTAATATCTCTTGGGTCAACTGAGTTCAGCCTGTCTTTTTTGCCTACAGTCTTTGGTATTTCTGGCCAACTGGTTTTACACTTCTCATTCTCTTCCTACATTTATGGTTCTTTTGCTTTAGGCACTTTGACTTACCTTGGGGATAAAACTGTTGTGTCTAGAACTAAGGACCTTAAAGATACTTGATTTTCATTCTAGGGCCCCAGTTTTCCTTTTGTGGGTATCTGCTCAAAGTATTGTCTTGGTGATTGGATTATGCCAAGACTACTTACTGTTTACTTTATCAGGATCATTCCCTCTCTCCACATCAACAACAAATATTTTCAGTAGCTATTGAATGTTTTAAAGTTATTAGAATGCTGCCAGTAAAAATTGTTAAGGTTTGTTTATTTGGTAACCGATATGAAAATTATGGTTTATTTTGAAAAAGTTGGCACACAATATGTATTTTTGACAGTTAACCCTTTCATTCCTGGAGGTTAAAGTGCACATTTGGAATGTTATTTTTAAAACTTTTATTGAATAACATTTTCACTACTTACATGAATGAGATTGGCATCAAAATCTAGTTTATAATTTAAATTTAAAGTTATGTTTTAATTTTTTAATTTAAAAGAAATTGTAAAGAACAAAATATACAAGTATCATTTTTTATATGTCACATAACAGGTCCAGTTGTCTTATTGCTCTGTTTCAATTTTATTATGCCTGCCATACGTGTACAAATATCTAAGGAATTGGAAACTGGAATTTGAGATACAGACCAGCTATATATAAAATAAGAACCTCCCACCTCTCTGATTTGTTGAGATATCAATATATTTTGTAAGTCTACTAGTGTCTCTGCCCTTCAAATCATTCATTTGAAAGTTCTTAACTAGTACCATCTACTACTATGTAGCTAAACTTTATAATGAATAGAAAGAGAATTTTCCCCTTTATGTAATCCTGACAGTTGTTTATAACTGAGTTGAAGGTGAAAGAAAGAATTTTTGTCAAAACTGTAGAAGTGTGATCAGTAAGTCCTTTCTTCTGAAAAGGAAAGAGATTTCTTTCAACCCACATATTCTTTACTTTAGAGACCCTACTAAATTACAATGATGTTGATACTGTAATTTGATGTTTTTTTATTTTTTAAAAGTTAATGTGTAAAGTCTACACAAATTATTTCTACACATCCCACCCACAAGTCTATACAAGGTTTAGTATTACACATTATGCACAAGTGCAGAATTTCTTAACACAGGTATGTACTTGAAATTAACGTTTTTCAATGTATTTCTCGTTTACTTTCTGTGTTTTAGGACATGTAGCTAAAATTTAAACATCTATCAGTAAATAGTAATACGTATATTTATACAGTAACGTATGATAGTTGAACGAAATAGTATACTTTTGTTGGCTAATACCTAGTTATGCCTACTGTATTTGTGTTATTGTCTAAAGTGAGGTAAATTTAATACCACATTCAAAACTTTACAACTTTAAAATGAGAGGATTGTGAATTTTATATGCTCAAATAACACCATACACACGTGCTGCAAAATTTGACAGATAGGCAGATGAGCAGTGGTACTCAAATACCTGCAATGTCAGAACCTACAGTGTTTATTGAACCAGTGCAACTTTGAACAATATAATAATTATACCTGCAATGTCAGAACCTACAGTGTTTATTGAACCAGTGCAACTTTGAACAATATAATAATTATACCTGCAATGTCAGAACCTACAGTGTTTATTGAACCAGTCCAACTTTGAACAATATAATAATTATACCTGCAATGTCAGAACCTACAGTGTTTATTGAACCAGTGCAACTTTGAACAATATAATAATTATACCTGCAATGTCAGAACCTACAGTGTTTATTGAACCAGTGCAACTTTGAACAATATAATAATTATACCTGCAATGTCAGAACCTACAGTGTTTATTGAACCAGTCCAACTTTGAACAATATAATAATTATACCTGCAATGTCAGAACCTACAGTGTTTATTGAACCAGTGCAACTTTGAACAATATAATAATTATACCTGCAATGTCAGAACCTACAGTGTTTATTGAACCAGTGCAACTTTGAACAATATAATAATTATACCTGCAATGTCAGAACCTACAGTGTTTATTGAACCAGTGCAACTTTGAACAATATAATAATTATACCTGCAATGTCAGAACCTACAGTGTTTATTGAACCAGTGCAACTTTGAACAATATAATAATTATACCTGCAATGTCAGAACCTACAGTGTTTATTGAACCAGTCCAACTTTGAACAATATAATAATTATACCTGCAATGTCAGAACCTACAGTGTTTATTGAACCAGTCCAACTTTGAACAATATAATAATTATACCTGCAATGTCAGAACCTACAGTGTTTATTGAACCAGTGCAACTTTGAACAATATAATAATTATACCTGCAATGTCAGAACCTACAGTGTTTATTGAACCAGTGCAACTTTGAACAATATAATAATTATACCTGCAATGTCAGAACCTACAGTGTTTATTGAACCAGTGCAACTTTGAACAATATAATAATTATACCTGCAATGTCAGAACCTACAGTGTTTATTGAACCAGTGCAACTTTGAACAATATAATAATTATACCTGCAATGTCAGAACCTACAGTGTTTATTGAACCAGTGCAACTTTGAACAATATAATAATTATACCTGCAATGTCAGAACCTACAGTGTTTATTGAACCAGTGCAACTTTGAACAATATAATAATTATACCTGCAATGTCAGAACCTACAGTGTTTATTGAACCAGTGCAACTTTGAACAATATAATAATTATACCTGCAATGTCAGAACCTACAGTGTTTATTGAACCAGTCCAACTTTGAACAATATAATAATTATACCTGCAATGTCAGAACCTACAGTGTTTATTGAACCAGTGCAACTTTGAACAATATAATAATTATTTTCACACATTTTAATTACAATTTTATTACCCTTGGAAATTTCATTTGTAAGTGTTGTAGCAGACATAAGCTGCTTAGTTCAATATTGTGTTCTTCGAGCAAGGGCGTGTATGAAAGACACTTTTCTGTCTTGCACGTCTTCATATTCTCTGGAGTGTGGTATTATAGTGTGATCTTTAGAGATGGGCTCAATGATTTCAGCTTTTTTTACAGTTAGTTTAACCTTAGGTGTTGAAAGTAAATTAAATACAGAAAATTTATGGAACATGTTTAACAGTTGAAACTCATGCTTTGAAACATCTTGATTAATAACGAAGAAAAAAGGACACAATCAATCATTTTATTTCTGATTTTAGAAAAAAGGACACAATCAATCATTTTATTTCTGATTTTAGATTTTTTTTTTCATTATTGTTGATGAGTTTTCTACAGGCTTAAAAATCAAGTAACGTAACAACAGAGAAAATGTAAAGTTTTACTGGAAAAGTTGCAGTTACGACAGAAATTGTTCGTACTACTGCGTCGTGAGTGGTTTTTTCCTCATAACTTAAAAAGTATCATGATTAGAAAATTGAAAGTTGAGTGTATTATAAATATTATATTTACACATGCCAAACGTTTTCAATTGGGTTGAGATCAGGTGACTGCGATGGCCACTCCAGAACTCTTATATGGTTCCTCTGCAACCAGGATCGCACATATTTCGATGTGTGCTTAGGGTCATTGTCGTGCTGGAAGATTCAACAACACCCAAGCTGCAAGTTCCAAGCATCATTCTTGATCTAAGTGCCTAATATATCAACGTACTCTTCTTTTTTCATGATTCCATTGATGCAGTGAAGGCTGCCTACACCAGAAAAGCTGAAGGAACCCCATAGCATGATTGAGCCACCTCCATGTTTAACTGTAGGGACGGTGTTCTTTGGAAGATTTCGTTCCCCCTTTTTACGGAAAATGTAGTGCACATCATTGTGGCCAAAAAGCTCGATTTTCAGTCTCGTCTGACCAAAGAATACTCTTCCAATAGGTAAAGGGTTTGTCTACGTGCTTTCTTGCATACTTCAATCGTGCTTCTAAATGAACAGGCTTTAAATATGTTGTTCTATAAGGATGGCATGCTTTGAAACCAGAAGAGAGTAACATGTTTGTAACTGCAGGGTGCTTACTTCAACCCCACTTTCCTTTACCAGTTTCTCTATGTCATTACGTGTTAAACGAGGGTTCCTACTAACTTCTTTGAGAACCTTCCTCTTGGTGCTCTCTGGAATTTTGGTGGGGCGTTTGGAACGAGGGAGGTTAGAAGTTGATCTTGTAAGCTTAAACTTGGCAATTATGCTTTGAACAGTAGATTTTGGCACATTACGTTGTGTAGCAATACCGGAAAGAGACACACGAGACTTGTATTTTACAATATTTTGGTTTTTTAAATCACTGGATAGTTGTTTCCTGTTCGCCATGATGACCAAGCAGATAATAACGGAGACGGCACTAAATTGCCAGAAGTACATTTTTTGCTGGCTAAATTCCAATAATTATGAACCCAGTGTCTAGTTCTGGAATGGTATAATGTATTTTATTCGCCAAACTAAACAATTTTTTACGGGAATATCAGATTTTTTACACGTTCTGAACTGTACGAACACTTTCTGCTCCTCCTATTTTTGGTTATTTGTTTATAAACAGTTTATTTGTAGTTTAATTTACATAACAATTTATGTAAATGTGTGTTAGTATATTATACTTAGCTTAATCGTGATACTTTTTAAGTTATGAACAAAAACTACTTGGGATGCAGGGGTACGAACACTTTCTGTTGTAACTGTATATATTTATTTAAGAGGTTCTAGGTTATGCAACTGAAATATGAGGTTTTTGAGACAAAAAAATAACTAATCTCAAAATAAAAATCACTTTGATTTCATACTAGTTAAAAATAATTGACAATTTCACTAGCAAATATTCATTAAAAAACTGATTTTTCGTGTGCAAAAGCTTTGTAATGTTTACTAAAAGTGTACCAAATTTTGTGAGGATACAGTTAATATATTAGAAGTTACTACTGTGTTAACAAGTATATATGAGTTGGGTTTGATGGATCTAGACAGAGTCTGTAGATTTAAAACTTGTGGTAACATTGTTCCATTTCTCTATGGAGAAATTATTTGTGTGCCCAAGGTTTGGAACACTTGTATGAGTTTTATATAGGAACAAAGAAGATGTTTTAGCATATGATCATAACATGATATTCAAGGCAATTTGATGTGTTGAAACTAACTTGTAGGATTTTTTGTTTCTTTAAATAATAATAGTATGCTTTGTGCAAATTATGTGTGAGATATAAAAATAGTAAATCAGAATCACATTTTTTTTCAAAAATGAAGGTATCACTCTGAATTGTGAATATCTATAATGTTGCAAGAACAACACATTAAATCTAAACAAACAGAAGTTAATTTATGGTTTTGATAAACTTGAATGTTTTGTATTTTGTTTAATGTGTACAAGGGCTGGCTACCTTAAAATAATTTTAAAATATGAGCACCAGCAAGTTCACTTGACAATGCAGCCAATATAAAATTTTGATGGAACTGCATGTATCAAAACTACTGTCCCCTCTCAGGACAGAATGCCGTATATCATGAAGGATTTCCTTCTGGAGAAGTGACACAAGTAAATGCTTCCATGGCATATCCAGGATAGTAGACGAACTGAAAAAAAATGTTATGAATGGTACCCAGTTTGGAGAAAATGGCAGTGTTTTTGACCACAAATAATTACTGGCCATGTATAGAAAAGAGTTTAATGCATTCATTGAGACAAGGCATTCCATCATGCTTAACCTTAAACTACTATTCATGCACTAGTGAAGGCACACTATTCAAGTCACTAAAATGCAGTGGTCAGACTGGTGAAATTGACACTGAGAAGCTGTTGACCTTTTAGGCAATATTGATTATAGAAACAAGCTAGGAGAAGTGGTGTGTTTTGGACATGACAACCTTTTACAGTACAAACTGTGCTGAAGGAATATTGTCAAGATGCACAGTCACTGGATAGAGCATGGCCAGACATGAAATGTTTACAGTAACAGTGTAAAAAACTTCATTATAATTTTAATACAATAGATTCTATTTTGATTTTTATTACTATATGTTGTGTTCCTATTGTCATATTTCTGTCATCTTGATTCAATTTTTATATTTATTATGTATGAAGTAAAATTGTGTAATTTATTAGCTGGTACGTTTTAATATGAAGCTGATAAAATTTCTCTGGCTAGAAGTTAAGTTAGAGTACCATGGTTAACATGTTTTTTGTGTAACTGAATGTATTGAAAAGGCTGTAAATAAACAGTAAAATAACTTGTGTGCTTAAGTTTATTGAATGTAAACAGCTATCCTATTGTGCAGCTTTGTTCTTAGTTCCAAACAAACATAAGAAACATTTGATTTCTCTTGCCAAGACAATAAAACATAAAAGATTAGTTTCCAATAGTTTTTAAAGCCTGTTTAATTGTTCAGTTTTGTTTGAAACTGTTATATGAGACAGTTATAACATATGGTTGTCTATATTTATTATTGATCAATTGGATGTTTATTATTATTATTGTACAGGTATCAGAAATTAAGAGAAACATCAGGAAGTTTAATGGTTTTCCATTCACAAAAGATTCTCCTGAGTTTGAGAGAAAAAAAGCTAAGCTTGAGAAGTAAGTTGTGATTCTAATCAGGTGTGTGTTTAGTATATATATATAATGTATAATAATATAATATAATCAGGTGTGTGTTTAGTATATATATATAATGTATAATAATAATATAATATAATCAGGTGTGTGTTTAGTATATATATAATGTATAATAATAATATATAATTAGGTGTGTGTTTAGTATATATATATAATGTATAATAATATAATATAATCAGGTGTGTGTTTAGTATATATATATAATGTATAATAATAATATATAATCAGGTGTGTGTTTAGTATATATATAATGTATAATAACAATATAATATAATCAGGTGTGTGTTTAGTATATATATAATGGATAATAATCATATATAATCAGGTGTGTGTTTAGTATATATATAATGTATAATAATAATATATAATTAGGTGTGTGTTTATGTATAATGTATAATAATAATATAATATAATCAGGTGTGTGTTTAGTATATATATAATGTATAATAATAATATAATATAATCAGGTGTGTGTTTAGTATATATATAATGTATAATAACAATATAATATAATCAGGTGTGTG